>NW_026921733.1:57500-101305 GCF_032062105.1 Saccostrea cuccullata | reverse complement strand
ATTGAGTTGTTCACAGATTTTTCGTTATTTCGCGATCATGTCAAGGGGCACATGGTGAGTGTGACTGGTCGTCAGGGGATACTCACTTATCTATGGCACCTGATTCCACCTCTGATGTTTTGGAGGTCCGTGTTTGCTTTGCTTCTATTTTGTATTGTTTAATGGATTTTTGAGCTTGAGTACTGTTCGTTTTCTCTATATGTTTCATTGCAAGCATAATTATGAAATAGGGCATTAATTTTTCCAACAAAAAAACAACCCCCCCCCCCCACACTATTGCTCATTTATTTGGCATTAAGGTTCACTAAGGTTCATCTGGATTCACTTGAAAAGTGCAAATTTCATTGATCTGTCACATGAAATTTTAGCATTCTTTTGAGGTATCGGGTTCTTATGAAATAGGAAAGGAAAACATTTATCCAATAATGTTTGATTATCTAGAATATAATATGTTAATTGGGAAGATAAGTCATCTGATACCCTTCTAAACACATTTTTCTAAATGTTTGGTTCTCTATATCGTCTTTCCGTAATTTGAAAACGTTTAGTCCCATCCTCTAATTTGGAAGCATGCATAAAATCGCCTTCTTGAATTTTTTTTGGAATGGAGGTCTATAAATTTGAGTTCCTTCTCTTAATAATGCCCCTTTGATTGCACACTTCAGTTATTTATTCTGTATGAATGAATGTTCGCCCAAAATAACATAATAATGTTAAAAATAGGTCAATGATAAAAAAAATAGTTTTACATGTACTGCAAAATGAAGTACCAGGTATATCATTATTTTTTTTAAAAGACGTAGGAAACATTTTTTTTATAATTGAAAAAAAAAACACGAGAAATCAATCTACAGGTTTTGTGGAGTTAATGATAAATGACATACTTTTTTGACATGTGAACTTTGTGATGAAAAAATGTGTCTTACCTTGCTCTTAATAATCTACGAGTGTTAGTTTTAAAAATCTGAACAAATCAAGATGAAGATAACACAAAAGGAAGCCATGCATGTATAAGGAAAACATAGAAAGTCCGTGTGCTTGACCTTCTACTAATGGACTTTTATGAGAAGCACTGACTTTTACAGTTATCTGTTTACTTGGACATTTAAACATTCACATCTACGGAGGTACAGAATTGATAATGGAAAAGAAAGTCTTTCTAGAGGTCATGGTTATGGTGTTTGGGGCACTTCTATATGGCGGCCTGGATTTGAGGATAGGATAGTTGTCGTTTTCTTCAAGGACAACTTATCTGCGCTTTGAAATAGCCCGTTATTTTCGTTGAATTAAATGTTGAGCTAAATTATCATATCGTAAAAGAGCTTCCGTACACTGTCCTAGTGTGGGAGTAATTCGTCAACCGTAAAAGTCAGCGCTTCTCGTAAAAGTCCATTTGTAAATCTTTCTCTTAAAGAAGATACACTAGACAAAATTGCTAACGCATCACCTAAAAAAAATTATTTTACGTTGAAAACTTGTTTATAATGTATTTGATATATAATTATGTTACCTTTATAAAAAAAAAAACAAAGCAGATAAATGTTAAACCTTATAAATAATTAAAATGTTTACTGAAGCGTTACTAATCCATAGAAAAAATTAAAATCGTGTCTATCCCATTTTCGAAGTAAAAAATTCTATTTTTTCCTTTGTATTTGTGTATATTTTTACTAATTAAAAACGCAGGAAAAAGGTACACCTTATGCGGCGTTTGACGCTAGAAGAACGTGCTACAACAGACTGTATGGCGTTTGTATGGGTTTCCTAATAGCAAGATTATGAATTCCTCTCTCATGAACAATTTTTGTAAATAAATTGACAAACATAAAAATGTTTACATCTTTTTCATACTTGGATATTTTACTTGGTAATGACGTTAATGGTAATCTAACAACCAAGCTCTATGATAAACGTGATGACTTTAACTTTTCTATCGTCAACTACCCTTACTTATGAAGCAATTAATATACCTTCATCACCTGCATACGGAGTTTATATATCTCAGTCGATTCGACTCACAGGAGCATGTTCTACGTATGAACAATTTCTAAAATGAGGTTAATTATTGACAAACAAGTTGATGAGACAAGAATTTCAACAGTCTCGTTTAAAGTTATAATTTCGTAAGTTCCAAGGTCGATACAATGACCTTGTCAGCAAATACAATTTATAATTGAGTCAAATATACTGACTGACGTTTTTCATACTAATTGTTATATTTTAATAAAATTTTAGTGTTCTTATTTACGTTTTAAAGGGGCCTGGACAGTGGAGATTATGTATTAATGAAATCTGTAATCCAGAAAAATCACAGCTAATATGTGAGATAGAAAATCCAACCCACTAGTATTGTCAGTCCGTAATCAGTGGAGCGTGCAGAATTTAAAATATTGAACAGATCTGGTGAAACGCAATCTGTTATTGTTGTTAATGTTTACGTTTCATCGGGTGTGTTCATTTTGGACGACTCTAAACAAAATGTTTAAACAATTTTGAAATATAGGCAATTTTATTTGGTAACGTTTCCTATCGATCTTATCCTTTAGAACAAACGACACAGGTGAGTTCCCATCCATCATGGTAGGGAGGGCAGTTTAAGCTACCACATCTTGCTTCCACGGGGTAGAAGAGCTTCCCATGATAGTGTTGGTATCCTCCATGTAGAGTCTGCGGATCTCCATCAATACACGTGTATGTCGAGCTGCCCTTGTGGCCGACGAAGCCTGACATCAAATATCCTTCATTCTCTTTTTCCAGCCAGAGTAACATTGTTTTCTTGCTTGAATTTGAAAGAAGAAATCACGCTTTATATTACAGACCTTTGGATTGCTTTAATCAAACCTACAAAAGGTATAGGATATATTAAAACATTCCCCTTTAACAACCCAAAGTGTTTGAAGTTAAGCGATCCGAAGACCCATGCTTTATACCAACATAAAAAAGAATAACCAGCAGTATCTTTTGAGACTCTGGGTACACTGTTTCCAAGTAAGAAAAATCTTAGATATGTACTTTGCTCTACAATTTACAAGAGGTGTCGGATCAAAAGGTAAAATAGGAGCCCATAATGGCAATATGCAATAAAGATTATGTGAAAGTTTCATCAAATTTCATTCAGTGGTATGAGAGAAGTTGAGGATAAGAGATGGGTACCCCAAAGCGTAACAGGCAGACGGACGGACATCCCGATTACTATATACCCTCCCGCTTTTCAAAAAAAATATAAAGTATAAATAAATCTTAGATATGTACTAGCTCTACCATTTATGAAAAATAATATTTTATGCACGTTTCATGCAACATCAGTTCCAATACCAACGAAAGCATTGTTGACTGTTATTGCATCGTTTATCTTATACAGAGGGCTCACGGTGAAATAACGGGTATACAGAGGATGTATGTGTTTCCCAGCTTTCACTAGAAGTGGAGGGATATTAATTTTGGTCTGTCTTTTTTTTCTTAAGCGGAGGACACTCACAATTTTTCTAAATTAACTTGTATTCTTTATCTGTTTTGTTACGCTATGTTTGTTTATTGTTTAACGTCCATCTCGAGAATTTTTTTAGACATACTGGAGACGTCTTTACTGAAAAAAAGTATATACAGCACCCATTGTCATTTTGAGCAGCGAGGGAACTTTCTCATAACAACAACATCTATGGGACCGTGGTTCATGCCGTATTATGTAAAAGATCTTCACGTCCAGCAGTAGATCTGTTTGTTATATCAAACTAATAGTGATAACTTTATTGAATTTTTCATCTTTCATATTTTTCAAGTATAGTTTATGTATATCTGAAAAGTGTACATCGTAACATATCATGGATTTCATGTCTTTACTTTTGGATTATTAAAACTTTTGAGAAAAACGATTTCTTTTGATTAGAAAACCAAGCTACAACATTCTACATATAAAAGCTTTTGAGGAATTAACAGGTTTGTGATGCATGGACGTGGCACGCAGTGCTTCTGTTTTGCTAAGCTTAAGTTTAGATACCCTCTACTTAATAAGTTAATATTAATGCAGTCAATAACCAAGCCAAGCCAATTATAATAATATTACAACTGTAGTCGTTTTATTTATTCAACTGATAAAAATAACTGTGCGGCATGGTTTTAAAAGGAATATTTTTAAAATTACTCATTTAGTCTTGTCATTTGTTTTTTAGCCTTAACATTGAGAATAGTGACTAGCTACATTCCAACTGAAATACTGGTTTTGTTACTATAATGTTAGAACAAGCAATCTACAAAATGATTTTATTGTGTTGACCCAGTTATGGAGGTTACTTTGTAACACTACTGAGAGCAGTATTACATTTCCCTCTGCATTTTTTAAATTAAATGATAGGTCTGTTGTGTAAAATTATTGATGGATTTTATTACATGTGTCAAAAGTTTGATTAAAGTTGAATCAAATTATGTGAAAAATGCTATATATTATATCTAATCGATGAAATCTTTTTAAAAGAAAAAAGCAATTAGATAAGTGATTTCTTTTTTAATGTGATAATAAAGCCTAAAAATTGTCTCTGGAGATTAACATTTTTAGGAAATAACTATGAAGGTTTGTTGGATGACTATATGCCCCCCATAAATTGTTGTCACTTGATAACAAATAATTGTCATAAAGGTTTTAGTCTAAGTATGGTACGGCTATAAAGAAACAAATCACAATCAGGCGAATTTGTAAACATTAAAATTAAGGTACAAAGCATCCCCTTGGCTAAAGGAGAATTTAAATTGTTAAAAAAATATAAAAGGCCAATTTGTTTTTACCCACAATAAATCTTCATCTTTAAAATTAACCAATTATAAGGAAAATTAGTAAACTTCAAATAATTTTTCAGAAAATGCGAATTAAAACACTAGCTATGAATTTTCCAATTCAAATTTGATCCACATCTACATTTTAGAAATAAAAATCATAGATATCCAGACTTTTGAAAAAACTGCACCATTTTTTTTACATGTAAGATACATTAATTTCTTCTTTTATGTTTCTTAGTTCTCTTGCCAGACACTTTTATGTTCCTTAGTTCTCCTGCCAGACAACTGAGCTTGTTTTTGGTTAAAGCAGGCAAAACAAACAACATTATTGAAGTGAAAAAAGAAAGGGGGTCCACCCACCATTATACAATGTTAATGCTAAGTATATATAGATTTTCCTATATTGAAAAAAATAAAAATACGTCTTAAAATCTTCTTCTAAACATTGGTCTCTACGGTTAGATGAAAATGATCCTCAATTTTTTTAAATATGTAATTTTAAACTACTTTTATTGGGTAAAAATTTCGACTTTTTATAAAACCTCTCTGAGAACGTCAAAGAACCTTGAGGCACATTAAGAGGTATAAAATTTTACATTGACGTATATTGGGAATTTTTTAAAAAAATCTTCTCAAGAGCAAATTATAAATTAAGGCTTATATCCTTATGCTAAGCATCCTGGAGTAGTTTAGATTCTAAATTGTTCAAATCATGACCCCGGGGTTATGGCGGGGCCACAATAGGGAATTCAAGTTTTAAATAGAAATATATAGAATTAAAAAAAATCTTGTTAAAACCACTGGATTTGCCAGAATTTTTTTCAACTTACGTAAATGTATACACTTTCCGAAAATTTCCAAATTGTTATGAATCATGACACTTTATTTCATTAAAATTGTTAAGGTAAAGATATATACAAAGGGGGAAATCTGTTAAAGACAGAATGACCTTACTCAGGTAAGCTATGTGGCCCATGGTCCTCTTGTTTGAAATTTTTTTAAAACAAAAAGCAATTATATGATTGATTTCTTTTGATGTGATTGATACTAGTAAACTTAAAGTGACAATACGACGAATCTCTTTAAAAACAGACTTGTTAAAATTTTCCTCACAAAAAGTTTCCTCACAAAAATTTAGTTGGGAGATTAATATAATCATTGGATGAAGAAGAAATGGGATCTCGGCGACATTCACGTGGGGCTCGCGAAGGTTCTACCCTACAGGTTTGTTGATACATGCTATCATTTCTCGTATCTCCATGGCTTTCAAAGAAAAAAAAATCAGTGTAAACTCAGCATAAAAATGCATTTATGACATAAAAAAATTATTGCCATTTGAAGTGCAAATTGTATTGGAACTGCAGAAAGATATTTTGTTTGACATTTTGTCGCAATGACGTGGATTTGGTGGATTTTCCTTTCCTGCACCCTAATACACAAAACGTCAACATTTGTTAACTATTATTAATTTACCGGAGAGTTAAGATATTTTGATTCTGAGAATTGCTTTTACCTAATATTCCTTTATAATTATTGTAAACCCTACATTGTATGCACGTGCCATTTTAGAATTCACGTGGTACAAGTAAACAGATCTAAGTTGTGTGACCCTTGATTTTCCGGCAGATTCTAATTACGTTTATTTTGTACGAGGAGAGAATATTTATTTTTCTCAAAATGCTTACTTCAACTTTTTTCCTTAATCCTGAATGATATATTGGGTAAATTTGAATGAAAAAACACACGATTTGCAGCCGTATTGCCGTTTTAAGAAATATGCTTGTGGAGATTGATACTCTTACGAATGATGACCACATGACCCCCATAAATTGTTGACGTATAATAACAGTTCTTTCTCATAAAGGTCTTAGTCTACTATAAAGAATAATTAACACGCGATTTTTACTGTAAATATCAAAAATAAGTTGAACAACATCATAATGAATCAATATTGAAACATATTTTAATTTTGGTCTGCTTGACTTCCACAATATTTAAGTACAACATGAAGATTTTGACTTATGCTTAAGATACTTCATGATCTTTCGGCCTGATACTTCACTGACACTGCTCAATGAAACACAGTGCCGAATGTAGAAACTGCAGTCTTACAACGATTGGAATGGCCATGGGTACCAATTGCGTCCTGTTATTAGCAAACTTATTTTTGTATTTGTATCCGTAGTTCCAATTTTTTTGCATGAAAAAAGGAACCACTTGATGTGGTCTTAAACTCAGTATTTAGATATATCGACCACGTATATCAATAATCAATAAATATTTTCATTCATATCTCGTCACAATAAATCTCAGGGAGCTTGATATGACAGAGTCTCTGAAACATCATCATATTTTGATAATTTACCAGAAAAAGACGATAATGGTAATCTTACAACCAAGCTCGTGATGAATTTAACATTTCAGTCGTCATCTTCCCTTATTTAAGCAACAATATACACTTATCACCTGCATACGGGGTTTATATATGTCATTTGATTCCATACATCAGAGCATTCTCTACGTATGAATAGTTAAATTACTGACAATAAGGTTGATAAAAGATTTCACATATATTCTCATATAAAGTCATCAGTAAGTTCTTGTCGATACAATGAAAATGTCAGGAAATATAATTTATCATTCAGTCAAATTCTGACTGACGTTTTTTCATTCTAATTGTTAGTCCATTATTCACACACCGACCCTTCTATGGATTTTTCTGTTATTTCCCGTTTTGGTGAACATTTTCCCATTCATTGCACTAAATTTAGGGACAACAATTAAACTGATCAACAATCTTTGAATTTATTTTCTAAACATATACTATATACAGGGAAATTTTCGCCCCCGTTTTATTTTTACCCCTTTCGCCCTAGACACAAGTTGGCGAATTTAAGACATTTAAAAAAATGCATGAATCGGCGAAATTAAACAGGGCAAAATTGTTTGGAAATATGAAAGGGCGAAAATAATAGGGGGCGAAAGTAACCCTGTATACAGTAATATCTACAGAGAAAACAATGAAATAAATGTTTTCTATCTTAAGTTCAATATACTCCTAAGGTAAAAATTCAATTGAAAAAGCCGTATAGGAAGCCTGTCACTATCATTCCTAAGATAAATATGATATTCAGAGTAGACCTCCATTTTGGATTCTCAGAAAGAAAAGCATTTGTTTGCTTGTCGTCAAAAACCAGGTCCTCCTGGTGGTCTTTCTTGGATGACTGTCCACAGATTTCCGTTACCCAGCGCCTCCAGAGAGGGCGAGCGTCGACGGAGGACTCAAAAGCGGCCGGAAGACTCTCACTAGATGCTAAAATGGAAAATAAAATTACAAAAACAAGTTTTTCTATATTTTCGAAATAATCACAATTTTAGACTTCAACCAAAAGATCAATTGGGAGAATATATATTACATACACGCAATTTTCAAAAAATTAAAAAATAAGAGACTAAGAAAAAAAACACAACACAGAAGTATAAAATAAATTAAATATAAAGGGTTAGAGATATTGCCCAGGCAACATTGTGAATGATCTATAGAACTTAAAAGAAATATAAAATAAATCAACTATAAACTGATAAATGTTCAAAGGTATATTGCTCACAAGCAAGAGAAATTAGATGATCAGAGATCAACAAAAGAATATTCCATTCGTTCAGCTGCGTATGTTGAAGTTCATTCACTTATTTATTTGTCTGTACCTGTTCCCATTTATCACTATCACCATTCTAAATAAACGAAACAAAATTTTTTCAGCATTTTTTAGAATACCAGTTGCATTCCCTTTCTATACACTGGTCTATATTTTGAGACTCCCTTAATTTTGATTTCGCCCAAACTTTGCATGTGCACTAAAGTTAATGTAAGTTATATATGGTATAAAAATGAAGAGTTTCGCTATTGCAGTTTTCACACAATAAAACCTCACTCGCCCCCTTAAGTTGGTTCATTTATTTGTCTGTTCCTGCCCCCATTTACCACTATCGCCATTCTAAATATACGAAACAAAATCCCTTCAGAAAAGAATATTTTTTAAAAAAGGTAAAAAGTAAAAAGTTTTACAATATGTTCATTAAAGCCCCATTATAACTCTAAAACCTCTGACCCTGGGCCACAAATTTCTAAATTGTTAGAACAGGACTCTTATTCATTCCATCAAGAATCCTATTCTAACACCAGAACCTTTGATCCTGGGGCCAAAGGTTTCACAATTTTGGAAGAAGCACCCTTGCTCATTGTAACTATGGTTCTAGGTTATCTTCTTCATATACAGAGGGAGAAAACATATTTAAAGACTTTATACAGTTTAACTTCTAGTTTATGATCATTAAAGCACCGTCCTAACTACAGGACCCTGACATTAGGCCACAAATTTCACAATATTTGAAGAGGCACCTAAACTAGTCATAACCATAAGAGCCCTGCCATAGGGCTAGAATTCTTGATCCTAGGCCACAAAAACAAGCACCCCTGCTCATCATAACCATACACCTAGTTTAACTACTAAATATACAGGGGGAGAGATTTTTAAAGTTTTATACAGTTTCAATTCATTGCATGATCTTTAGAGCCCCGCCCTAACTCCAGAACCAAAGACCCTGGGACTATGAATTTCACGATTTTGGTAGAGAGCTCAATGCTTATTACAACAGTGCCTTCAGTTTGACTCCATGATGAAAACGATTTTTAAAGATAGCAGTTATTTTAATGGGTTTGTCACACCCCTCAGGATCTGCGGTTGGGGTTGACTTTACCGGCCGAAAGGACCATGAAAGTCAAAATTTTTTTAATATTCGTTACCAGCTAATGCTACATGCCAAAATTATTAGAATGAATTAAGCTATTCATCAGAAGTTGCAAATGTTCTAAAGTTTACCACTCACGACGATGGACAAAATCAGATAGCAACAGGCCACCTGAGTTTTCAAACTGCATCCAAAAAGTCTAGAAACTTTTAGTGGAACCATCCCAGCCCTTTGGGATAAAAATTTAATCCTAAAATGAAGATTAACTTCATAAGAGAGCTTGAATAAAAAAATTTACAGAGCAGATTTTAAGACATTTTTCTAGGTATTGTATGCATGGCTTGAGACCTCATTTCTAGGGGCCATGGTTTCACAATCAACCTGAATCTTCATTGAATTTCATGTTTTCATATAACTGCAGTTAACGTTACCTATGCCTATATGGTGCAATGATAGCAGATTTAAAAAAAACAAACTTTTTTTGGACCCATTCTTAGCATAGTTTGAACAAGTCTACATAAACCCCCTCTACATAATGTTCTTTAAAGGGGCTGGGAGGGGGAGGGTTGTGGAAATTTTCAGACTATTTTGACCTCCTTTAGAAGAAGAGCTACATATAAAGATATAAAATGTTTAAATTTTAAAACTAAAATGTATGAAATTTTTCTTTTCCAAATGATGGTTGACAACTTAATATATCATATCTAAAAATTTAATTAGTTTTGAACATATTTTATTGTATAATTCATACAAAAGGATTGGTTACAAGTTCTTACAACTAAGAAAAACCCTTACCTAAATTTCCAATCTTTTTTTTAAAAAAGGATTTTGAATAATGAAACCCATTTTATTATTCCTTATTTCTATACTGTGAAATCACTGATTTTCGTGGGTGTTTAATTTTCGTTGTTTTCGAGGTATAGAGATAGATTTATGACCACCATGAAATGGAAAATTCCGTATGCATTACTACTTAACAGTTTCCAACCACGAATTCAAATCCCCACAAACCAATATTTTTTTCCTGAAACCTCGTAAATTTCACACCATGAAAATGTGTGATTTTACATTTTCCCATTGGGAAATTTAGCTCACTCTCAATTTGAAAAATAAACTCCTGCACAAAAATCACAAAAGCATTTTTTTTGTATGGTTGAAATTGATCAAGTAGTTCTTAAATCAAAGATTACGAGAACTCACCTCGACGAATGTTATCTATTAAGTATCACAATATCAATAATATTTTTTTCTAGTAAGTGTGCATTCCAAGCTTAATAACCATGCAAGTTTGGTTTAATGAGGGATTATAGTTATTATAGTTTTCTATAGAAATGAGTCTGCTCCAAAAACTCCAACCTGTTAAAAATTCAAGAAAATATCTAATAGTTCCAAATCTAGAGCAATATTAGAAGAGTCCATCCTAAAATGCAAAATTAATCATAATAGACTAAATATATTTTAGAAGATGCACATCAGCAAAAATACCCTTTTCACTCATCTAAAAAATGTAGGTCTGATACAGCATATGAAGAAGGTCTAGTAGTTTCCATTTTTAAATGCATCAATTACGTAAATTTCGTTCAGGGTTACTTTGGAAAAATACATATCTGGTAGTGGCCGTCCCTCGATGCATCATTTTTATAAGTTTGGTCCTTGTAGGACTTGTAATTACTAGGGAATAGACCTGCTCCAAGCACTTTAACCTGGCCATTCATCTGGAAAATTTAGATCAGATCCAGCATCCGCGATAAGTTCGGCAGTGTCCATCCCTAGATGCATCATCCATGTAAGTATGGTCAAAGTAGGACTTATAGTTACTTGGGAATGGACATGCCCCTAAAATTTTAACCTTCACGTCAGTGCCATTGGTATAGCATAAGCTCACCTCGACAAAGTCGAGGTGAGCTATAATAGAATTATGTACAATTATAGATGAGGAATATCGGACGCAATTCGACGGCTGTGGAATATGTCTTGCTTTACCGTTTGGTTTTTCTATAGAAATTGCAGAGTTTACGGTGCACAATTCGATATCGTCGTCTTCTTTGTTCTTCTCTGTTGTTATCCGAGTTTTCCATGTCAGATGTTTTATCTAAACAAAGTAAAAATATTGTAATTTTGTTTGATATTGTATGCTGAAATATTCTAACAGTCGTGTATATTGTACGTAGGATAACGTATGGTTTTAAATACCTGTTCCTCTGTCTGTGCCTCAGTGAGGAGGCTAATGACGACAATGGATAGCGAAGTGATGATAATCATTAGAGCCCCAAAGTACGTGTAATGAAGATTGGCAAGAACTGAGGGACGCGTGTCTTCTTCACCACAACCAGGCGCCGGGTAAGCCATATCCAGGCCTAGTCGGATGATCCCACATATGTGACCAATAGCTATCCCCCAAAAAGCCCCCTATGGAGAAAATATACAACATTAAAATGATAATATCTAAACAATACAATGTTCGGCAAACGGTTTTAATGTATTCAAATGCAATTTACAGGAAAGTAAATTTTACAACTAAAATATGTATACCTGTTCAGTCATTCGTTTCCAAGCAACGGCCAGGAAAAACAGCGCTCCAACTGGTGTTCCGAGATAACTCTGCACTGCGTTGATATAAGCAAAGAGTTGTCCTCCTTGTGAAGACCTCACTAATGGTATCCACAGGATGCTCACCACACACAGAGCAAAGACAAAGATCCTGTAACAGCATCAAAGTAATTATCTCCCTTACTTGTAAAATTGGTTAAATTTTTCACATAACTTTACCATGTTTTGATAAACACACAATTGGTGATCAAGGATCCAAGATACAAAAAGTTTCTTTCAAAAATTGCAAATGAATCTCAACAAATATTTTGTACCATCATCAACAATACCTCCCAACAATTAAAAGTTCCCTTTGTTTTGCTCTTGGGCGCATGCGCCTCCAAAGGTCCATTGTAAAAATGGTGCTTGCGCTATTAAAGATAGACGTTAGTGAGCTCATATTGGCAGACAGCATCACCGCCATTAACAATCCACGCACACCTATCAAAAGCAACAAAACACTAAAAACTTACGGTTAAAGGTT
Source organism: Saccostrea cuccullata (assembly GCF_032062105.1). Taxonomy (NCBI): domain Eukaryota; kingdom Metazoa; phylum Mollusca; class Bivalvia; order Ostreida; family Ostreidae; genus Saccostrea; species Saccostrea cuccullata. The sequence continues at coordinate 88,713 of NW_026921733.1, read as the reverse complement.
TCAATTTTTGTCACTTATCTATCAAATTTATACTTCACATTAGTAAATGATGAATTAAATAGCTACCCAATTTAAACGGTGTAAACTTCACTGGAGAAGTTTGCGCTCTATAATTGAAAAGATTAGATCAACAAATCGAAAACCTAAAATATTAAATTATGTTGCATGGTTAGAATATATGACGATAATACAAACCATATGGCAGAAGCTCAAGAACAAGTTTTGGGTAAGCTATATTGGAACAGCCAACAGGGTTATCACAGTACTTTTTACACTCCTCTGGATCCGAACATCCTACTTCGTCTGTAACATGATTATTAGGCAATATGCACAACTATGTATTGTACATGATAATATATAAACAAACATTGCATTTCTATTCTTTACAAAGTAAATCTAAATTTCTACAGTACTTATAAAAACAGTTTCTTTGTGTGCACTAGTGACGACAGATGTACCTGGATAGAGAGCCCTACTGATCATTCCAGGGAAGATCATCATGACAAGAGGAAGCATCTTCAGGTACCCCGCCAGCAGGGCCCCACCCTTGGCATGGGAGAGATTCCTGGCCGCCAGAGAACGCTGCACTATAACCTTATGCAAAAAATAAACAGTGGTTGTTTAAAATTAGAGCTTTTATGTAAATTGTTTGTAGCTAATCAATATTGAAATCAAGCAAAGGGAATTGCAATGAATTCGCCAGTTTATACCTGGTCACAACACCAATACCATAAACAACCAATACTCGACTGCAGAAGCAGACCAGGCCAAGGGTTATCAGAGTTCACAGGGTCACGGAAAATGTGAAACGCATCATCCCGAGGCATTCCGCATGTGTTGTTCTCATTCCGTATCGAAGGATAGGCTTCCATATATTTCTCCTGTAACTCACTATATCCACCGATTTTGTTAAAGCCTACGATAAAAACTTTCCACCGATTATTTCTGTAATGCAGTGCTAATATTTTTTTCTTGTTTCGCCTACAGGGCACATTTTTTTGCGTCGCCTGCAGAGCAGATCGACAATATGGGATCACTTTTTGGAGTAATTTGTTTTAAATTTTCAAGAATTTTCCGAAGAATTGGGACAATCGGAGGGTAGGTGGACTGGAGATGGATACCAAGGCATTGGATGACTATGGAAGATGTGATAGTCAATTGCTGTCTGTTATTTTATTTTGACCTGGTAGAATACCTCTGTCGCACCCATGGACCATCTTTGGTTATCATCAAACATGGGTAAAAATGGTGCGCATCAAGAAGGTCATTTATAAAGGTCTTGTCATGACATGAAGACATTCATCGAGCCCACTGTATGGGAAAAGATGGTTTTAGTATATCTACTACTACTGATACATGTAATCTAAATGTTCAATTCACAAATACGAGGCAGGTATTTATATATATTTATGAGTTCCTAACTGTCCTTTAAAAGTGTATGGTATACAGTCACCACACAAATTGAACTTTAAGATATAATTTAAATACATCAAGATTGGTATTTCAAAATGGGTCGTAATAGGCTCAGATGGCAAACTGAAACTTCCGGTACAAATGTACAGATGATTTCACACATCTGAGCAAATTCCACAGAAATTCTTATCTTTAAACTTAAAAAACAAAAATCTGACTGAAGATAGTCACAGATTACCTATTTGATGTAGAGGATTTTTAAATATTTATAGAGGAGACATATTTTGTGATCTAGTGTCACGATGGAGAAATTAGAGATGAATTTTACTATACTTTAAATTGCAATTTTACAGTAATGAAAGAAGAAAGTACATCCCTGAAAAGGTTTACTTTTACAAATTGAAAATCTAATATGTTTGCTAACTTGTTTAACGTTGATAATATATTAAATCTAAATGGTTTGGAAAAATGTCGTAAAATTTTAATGTCTATACATGTATTTCATTCTTAGAATCAATTCCATGACCTCTAAATTAATATTGTACATGTATACACATGTAAATTAATCCTAGTACTGAAGAAAAACTTCAAGAGGTCTGTGCAACATTTTATTCAAGAAGTGGTGTGAATCAGATGTGGATACACTAAAATTCCAAAGAATTTTTGGACAATTTGAAATCACTAAATTTTTCCAAAATCAACAGCTTAAAAACGTTTATACACAACCATTCCCAACGATAAACTAAAGTCTAAGCTTTTTGATATCATTGAGAGCTGCTTTTTTCAATAAAAATTGAACACGTAAATTTACTTACTTGGACATTGGTCATTTGCAAAATTATTTTATTAAAACACATTCAGATTGCACACATTCTGAAGTTGATATCAAAAAGATGCTTGAGATTCTGATTGACAATATCTATGTGGTTTTTGGAGACCAGGTCTTCGAATAATTTATTGGAATTCCCATGGGTGCCAATTGCACTCCGTAATTAGCAGACATATTTTTGTATTCATATGAAGCAGAATCTGTGCAAAATCCTATGCGTAAAAAGACGTGAGCAATTGCTAAGGCCTTCGACTCAACATACATTTAGATATATCGACGACGTATTGCCATTAACAATGGTAATTTCTATTCCTATGTCGATACCATATATCATGGATATCATGGAGAGTCTGATACATCTGTTTCATACTTGGATATTGTACTTGAAAAAGACATTAATGGTAATTATCTAACAACAAAGCTATATGATGAACGTGATGACATTAACTTTTCTATTGTCAATTTCCTTTACTTATGTAGCAATGTACCCTCATCACCAGCATACGGAGTGTATATATATCTCAGTTGATTCGATACGCAAGAGCATGCTCTATGTATGAACAATTTCTTAAACGAGGTAAATTATTGCCAAACAAGTTGATGAAACAAGATATCAACAGTTTCGTTTAAAGTCATCATTTCGTAAATTCTATGGTTGATACAATGACCTTGTCAGCTAATACAATTTAGCATGGAGCCAAATGCTAACTGACGTTTTTCATACTGATTGTAAGTCCATCATTTATACACTGAATTGACGACAGATTTCCCGTTATTTCCCGATCATGACAAGGGGCACACAGCGAGTGTGACCGGTCAGCAGGGGATGCTCACTCCTCTAGACACCTGATCCCACCACTGATATTTCGGAGGTCCGTATTTGCTCTGCTCCTATTTTGTATTGTTTGATGGACTTTGATATTGAATACTATTCATTATTTCCATATCCTTCATTAAACTGACGACAGATTTTTCCGTTACTATAGTACTTCTCAATTATGACAAAGGGCACACGGCGTGTTTGACTCCTCCATGGTACCTGGTCATCATCCCACCTTTGATGTTTCGGAGGTCCGTGTTTGCTCTGCTCCTATTTTGTATTTCACGGACTTAGAAATTGAATGCTGATTCTTATCACCATATCATTCTTTCAGATACTCTATACGCAGGCCATCTTAAGTTTTTGTTTGTAATTGAAAAGTTTTGAAGCAATGGTCGATGTATATTTGAAGGAAATTCTAGGTCAGTCTTTAACTTGAAATATGGTGTAATATTACAATTTTATCATTTATTTAGCTTTGAGGTTTAGGACAATTAATCACATTTATATTTGATAAATAGATTCCTAGGTAGCTCCCGGTTTTTTTTTTCTTTGCATGAAGTACTAGTATAAAATCTTAGTAGCCGATCAACGTAGTTTTTATCAGTGTATGAACGTCGAACGTGATGTTTCTGATATGACTTTTTCGGGATAAATATCTTTAATGAAGCCATACAGCAGGGACACGTGTTTCTTGGAACACTCTTTTTTGCAATATGATAATAATCTTTTTAAAGTTCATCCTATTGTACTTAAGAAACTTTTCATTAATTAACCATTGACGTATTATATGTTAGTTCTTTGAAAATGTCCCACATTTGAAAACTTGATCTGTGTCCTTAAACAATGTACATCTTGAAATTGAACAACTGACGCAAACAACTCCTGGTATGTAAATAACATAATGATAAACATTAAAATACATACTTATTCCAATCACAACAAACGAACCAAGGGTCAGAATAACAGTTTGCAAGGCATCCGTGTAAATGACAGCTGTCAGACCACCTGTAGTTTTAAAATGAACACATACTTAATATTCACATTTTCATTAAGTCTTGAACATGTTGAATGAAAGCTCATTGATCATAATTCATTTGTCTGTCCAGCTGTGTATACCTAGAACTGTGTACAGTCCGGTGATGACAAGGAGAGAGGCGATGGAGGCGTAGTTATTCCAGCCTAGAGCCAGCTGTATAAATAACGCCCCCGAAAAGATGCTAACCTGATGATAAATAAGTCAATAGTGTAAGTTTTGTGATAAAATAATAGCTAATAAGTTATATTTTACGGAAGCCCGTTGAGGCCAGTTCAGAGCGAGAAATATATTTATTGCGTTTAAACGCAATAATTATTGCGATTACCGTAATCGCAATGTTTGCGTTTAAACGCAATAATTATTGCGATTAAACGCAATGTTTTGCGTTCAAACGCAATAATTATTGCGATTACTGAGTAAACGCAATAAAAAGTATTTCTTTCTCTGAACTGGCCTCAACGGGCTTCCGTAATATTTAGATATGTTTATTTATTGATTTGATGTTAATGACTTAAGAGTAAAGTTCGAGATTCGATCTCTATTCGTTTAAATGAGCATGAAATCTCCATCGGTCAATAGATACAGGGCTATCCGTCACAAATATCTTAGATCCATTAAATCACAACTTACTATCAACCAGAAGAAAGTATGATTATACTCATACCGCCAGTTTTGTGACGATATAGAGAAGAAGAGACAGCAGGCTCATGTAGATACGGATTCGCTGACCCCCGAATCTTTTCCCAAGGTATTCAGGTAAAGTATAGACCTATAACAGAAACGGTGATCGTAGCGAGAATTGCATATACAAGTACGTACTATAAAAGATACGTTTTTTTCTTCTTTCAATTTTATTTCCTATTGAAAAACTTTTTTATTCAGTTTTACCTTTGCTGAAATATAAACGGGAAGAAAGAACCAGGCAGCAAGGGCAATCAGTGGAAGACCCTGAAATTTAAATAATTTTAGAAACAGGATTGTTTAAAAAAAAACAACAACAACACACTCTGTTTATAGAAGGTTGATTTATACTCTAAAATAAATGTAATAATAAAGGTTATGTCGATTAATTTCTTTATATATATATATATCACATTAGATCCCATTGGAACTATACCGTCCACTCGTAAGATATCATGGCTATTCCAGCAGCCGCCCCAGATCCTGCTAAGCCTATGAAATGTTCCGTCCCGATATTACTGGAGTAGATAGAGGCTCCGATCTGTGTAAGTAAATTTATTTATAAAGAAAAATATCATTTTTATATGAGGTGAATAACTTCTGAAACATTATATCTTAATATAGAATTTAAGGATTGAATTTAATATCTTCCAAATTTATACTGTATAAACTGGATTGGGACTGTTTACACTAATGTTTTATCAACCGCAAGTTAAAGTTGTTTATAAAGTAAATTGTAAACTTTTCCAGTATAGTTTATACCATATAAATTATGTAGCTTTTAAATTCATTACTTATTATTGATTTTTCATTTATTTAGTGTAACGACAAGCAAAACAATACATGAAAGGTCGTCGTGACATAGGCAACACAGTTTATTAGATTTTTATCCAATCAAATGGCGCGAATTATTTTATATATACTGTGAATCATTTATTTTTGTGGAGGTTTAATATTCGTGGCTTTCAGGGTATGAAAAGACCCACGAATTTATGTCCACCACGAAATGCAATTTCTAGCAAATATTACTTCTGAACAATTTTTCAACCTCGAAATCAAATCCCATGAACTAATATATTTTTCTCAAGCCACAAAAATTTGACCCCTCGAAAATATACAAATTTATGATTTTACAGTAAACACTATTATTTACAATAGATGTAATTTTCTATATTAAATACATTGGTTATCTACAGCATACAATACCCTAAGAATACAAGGAACCTTGTCTCTGCAGGGTAGAATACACAGTTGCAACTACAACTACACTTTAAGCATTTCCAATTGGCGGGTGAACGAAGAAGTATGTTAACTCATTTCTAAAATATCTAGCTCTTTTTCCCAAAGTATACATCACGATAAAAAAATGTGAATTGTACATGTTAACGTTAATTCATTAAAAGAAAGTTTTACGTTATAGTTTATACTTTAGCTTATCTTTTAATGGTCATAAACAGGTTACTTTTAAATATTAAATCTTACAACTAATTAATACAGGTAATGAGCATGCACAATTCAACAAATAACCTGAAGTTTTGTAATTTATACGTATATAATTAGCTTTTTCAAAATCAGTTGTCTATCAGTTTGAAATGCATGTACCACAATAAATTTTAATGAATTTTGATAAATCTGATACTAAAGATAAGTTTAAATACTGCAGCTGGGATATACAGATGGATAAATAGGGAAATCTTACCGGAAACCAGGTCATTTGTCGTCCTGCTAAAAAGTAGCTGTTCACGGTACCTCGTGTATGTCTCCAAAAAGCCTAAAGGAAAGATCAGCAATACCAGTAGGTATATACATTTGTAATTCATATTTTTAAATAGAGGTACTGTGAGCGTTTATGATCAAAAAGTAAAAAAAAATGTGTGAATTTATCATTTAATTTTAAGTAGTGGTATTGGAGGAGTTGGACAGAAGAGATGGATACCCTTCAATGTTAAAGAACAAATAGCAGTGGCCATGTTTTGGCTTGGACATCCCAAAATGTCTGTCGAATCAAAGTAAAATAAGAGATGCCATATATATGTATGTTGGATTCCGAAACTTTATAAAAATCCTTACAAACAAAGATACATTGCGGGTTCGAGTAAATGTTCAACTATGTCTCTCTCTTTACTCTTCACTAAGATATTGACAGTAGTGAAGGAAAATCTTCAAGAGTACTATGCAACAATATATTCAAGATATTCAAGAAGTAGTGTGAATCAGATGTGGTACCTAAGAATTCCAAAGAACTTTTGGACAGCCATTCTCTACGATTGAATTAAAGTCGAGCTTGAGATAAAAGATACTAGTACCACAGAGTCTGACACATTTGATACATATTTGAATATTTGATTTGAAAAAGACATTTACGGTAATATAACAACCAAGCTCTATGATGATGACTTTCACTTTTCTATCGTCAACTTCCCTTACTTATGCAGCCATGTACCTTCATCGTCTACATATGGAGTTTAGATATCTCAGTTGATTCGATACGCATGAGCATGCATGCTCTATGTATGAACAATTTCTAAAATGAGGTAAACTATTGACAAACAAGTTGATGAAACAAAAGAATATTCGCAGTCTCGTTTAAATTCATCATTTCGTAAGTTCTATGGCCGATACAATGACCTTTACAGCAAATACAATTTATCATTGAGTCAAATGCTGACTGACGTTTTTCATACTTATTGCTAGTCCATTATTTATACAATGAATTGACCACGGATATTTCCGTTTATTCCCGATAATACAAGGAGCGCACGGCTGGTGACCGGTCAGCAGAGGATGCCCATTCCTAAATGGCACCGGATCCCACCTCTGGTGTTTTGGAGGTCTATGTTTGCTCTGCTCCTGTTTTGTATTTTTTATGGACTTTGATCTTGAATACTGTTCGTTATCTCAATATGTTTCATGGTTCTACGTAACAGAGAGTCCGTGAACCTCTCATTAAATCTCATTCAGTGGTATAAGAGATAGGTACCCCAAAATTAATGGACGAATGTAAAGACAGACGGACGGATGAACACCCTATCACTATATAACCCCTGCTTTTCAATCGGTTGTTAAAATAAATATTCGTCTTTAAAAAGTTTATGTCCTTATAGTTACAGTAAAACTTGGCTATTGCGAAGTCCTGGTAACCTTCGTTATATCAGTATAAACCTTGTATATCCAATCTGAATGTTCATACTTTCCATCAATTATAATATACGAATTCAAAACTTCATTAGAGATGTAAAGATTTATGTTGAATTAATTTTAAGAGATAAATACTTATGAAAAGTAATCCCAGTTCAATTGTTTTTTAACCCGATGATTTAAAAAAAATCAAATCTTTTGAAAATTAGACGTCTACAGGACATGTTATTAATTTGCTATATCTGTAAATTAGAACATGAGATTTATCTATAACCTCACAAAATTTCAAGGAATTGTTAAAAACTTTATTTGAGATCAAAAATGCCTTCTTTATATACAACAAATATCCATTGGTTTGCTGAATTCGTATTCGTACTAAGCGAGTTAAAAAAAATTAATACACTGTATATAAGACTTACCCATAATCCTACTGCAAGCACTAGCACAAAGTAAATGACCACAACGACAATGTCTGACCAGTGGTCCAAGCCTCTGGCGACCATTCTTACGAAGTGGTAACCTTATTGTATCAGGTATCCCTCTCCCTGATGAAAGTTAAAAAAGTCATAAATGCTTTCATCATAAGATAGATTCAAATGTGGATCGGAAATTTAAAAAAAATGCAAAAATTTTATCAAGTGTCTTTGAACTAGAGTGTAGTTTCACGGAGGGTATATTATAAATGTGTTATTATTTTGTTAAGCACCTCATTGCATCAGAAGAAGGATATGGAGATAACAAACGGTATTCAATATCCATAAAACAATACAAAATAGGAGCAGAGCAAACATGGACCTCCAAAACACCAGAGGTGGGATCAGGTGCCATGGACGAGTGAGCATCCCCTGCTGACCAGTCACACCCCCGGTTGCTCCTTGTCATGATCGGGAAAAAACAGAAACATCCGTCGTCAATTCAATGTATAAATAATGGACTAACAATTAGAATGAAAAACGTCAGTCAGCATTTGACTTAATGATAAATTGTATTTGCTGACAAGGTCATTGTATCGACCATAGAACTTACGAAATGATGACTTTAAACGAAACTGCTGATAGTCTTGGTTCATCAACTGGTTTGTCAATAATTTACCTCGGTTTAGAAATTGTTCATATATAGAGCATGCTCATGCGTATCGAAAAAACTGAGATATATACACTCCGTATGCAGGTGATGAAGATACCTGTGTATTGCTGTATAAGTAAGGGAAGTTGACGATAGAAAAGTTAAAGTCATCACATTTTTCATATAGTTTGGTTGTTAGATTACCATTTACATCTTTTTGAAGTAAAATATCCAAGTATGAAACAGATGTTTCAGACTCTGTGGTATCTTTTATCTCAAGCCCACCAGGATATATCGTATCGACGTAAGAACGGAAATTACCATTGTTAATTGATAATACGTCGTCGATATATCTAAATGTCGAGTTGAAAGCCACAGCAAGTGTTCAATTCTTTTCAGCATAAGATTTTGCACAAATTCTGCTTCATATGAATACAAAAATAGGTCTGCTAATACGGAGCGCAGTTGGTACCTTGAGGATTCAGATTGTTGGAAGACCTAAGTAAATTTACGAGTTCAATTTTATTGTCAAAAAAGCAGCTGTAAACGACATCAAAGAGCCTGGACTCTAATTTATCGTGGGGAATGGTTGTGTATAAAGTTGAAATGTCGTAGATTTTTAAGCTGTTAATTTTGGGGAAATCTTGTGATTTTAAATTGTGCAAAGGTTCTTTAGAATTTTTGAGTATCCACATCTGATTTACACCACTTCTTGAATATATTGTTGCACAGTCCTCTTGAAGATTTTCCTTCACTACTGTCAATATCTTAGTGAGGAGTAACGAAAGAGGCTTGGTTGAATATTTACTGGAACCCGCAATGTTTTTTTGTCTGTAGGGATCCTTATGAAGTTTCAGTATATCCTTATGAAGTTTCCAATATATATAGGGTAGTACAAATTCATTCAGAAGCTTTTTTTTTATCATCGTATATATGTTAATACATATGTCATTCACCACAGGTCCATAAAAATGAATGTATTTCAAAGTAAAATTTAATTTTTTTTTTATAAAAACACCATAAAATCTCTTGGGCAGTATATTTTCTTTTTATGAATTTTAAGATTATATATGGTTATTGAACTTGCGAGTGACTTTGTACAGCCAACGAGTGTGAATATTCACCAATCTAAGTTCAATAGCTCCTTTATTATATAGCTAAACATATCCCATTAGAATTTGTGATTTATTGATGAAAGAGACACATTAAAAAATACAAATTTGTTCATATAATAACCCGTCTACTCTTTTCATAAAGGAGAGAAGTTATTGACAAACACGTTGCTGAAACAAGAATATCAGCAGTCTCGTCTAAAGTCATCATTTCTAAATTCTTTGGTCGATACAATGACCTTTTCAACAAATACAAATTATCGTTATATCAAATACTGACTGAAGTTTTTCATACTAATTGTTAGGTCATAATATACACACTGAGTTGTTCACGGAACTTTCGTTATATTCCGATCATGACACGGGGCACACGGCGGGTTGTCAGCGGATGCTCACTTATCAATTGCACCTGATGCCACCTCTGATGTTTTGGAGGTCCCCGTTTACTTTGCCTCTATTATGTATTTTTATTGTAGTTTTATTCCTTTTTGTTTCATTACATGCATCATTATGAGAAAGGGCATCAATTAAAAAAAATCTAGTGCTCATTTATTTGGCATTTAGTTTGGGTTACTTAAAAAGTGCAAATTTTAATGAACTGTCACATGAAATTTTAGTATTCTTTTGAGAAATTGGGTTCTTATAAAATTGGAAAGGAATTTTTATTCCAATATTGTTTTTGATTACCTACATAATAATGTGTTAAATGGAAAAATAAATCATTTGTATTCCATCCTCTCATTTGGTGCATGCATAAAATCGCCTTCTCATAGAGTTGAGAATGGAAGTTTATGCACGTATATTTAAACACTTCAGTTATATGTTGTGTATGAATGGAAGATCGCCCAAAATAACATGATAAAGTTAAAAACAGGTCAATGATGACAGATAAGTTTCATTGTAAAATGATGAAGTAAGATATATGTTTACATTTATTGTTAAAAGACGCAGGACGCATTTTATTTATAATTGGAAAAAAAACAATCTGCAGGTTTTGTGGAGATAATTATTACTGACCTTGTTGTCGAACTATCGTTATGATACCGGTACTTCCATAATTTTACCTAAGGTTTGTGATAAGAAATGTGTCTTACCTTGCTCTTAATAATCTACTAGTGTTCGTGTTAAAAATTTGAACAAATCAAGATAAAGGTCACACAAAAGGAAGCCATGCATGTATAATGAAAACATATATAATAATAATAATAATATTATAAATTTCTATAGCGCCCTATATAATAAAAAATATCACCCTAAGGCGCTTTACATAGAATGTACATAAAACATTGCATATATTACTTTAAAAATAAAAATTTGACTTATATTGAAAATGTCTTGTTTTGATATAGAATAAGAATAAAAAATACAATCACAAGGACTTAAAAATATAATGTTTAAGAAAAACAAATAAAAATTCAATAGATAGATCAATCTAAAAAGTTAATCAAATGCTAATTTATAAAAATGAGTTTTCAATTTTCTTTTAAAACACTGAATGGATCTGGATTGGCGAATATGCACCGGGAGACTGTTCCATAAATGGGCAGCAGAATAGCTAAATTTCCTTTCACCATACGTCCCGGTGCGCACCCTTGGTAAATTGAACTGCAAACTTCCGTCAGATCTTAGTGTGCGGTTAGTTTGACGGACAGTTACAAGTTCCTGTAAGTATTCGGGCGCAAAACCATACACAGCAAGGTAGGTAAAAACGAGGATTTTATACTTTGGCCGGAACTCCACTGGCAGCCAATGCAATTCAGCGAGAATCGGAGTGATGTGATCGTATTTTCGTCTCCTTGTAATAAGTCGAGCTGCATTGTTCTGGATTTTTTGTAGCCTTTCCACAGAACTCTTGTTTATGCCAACTAGTATACTATTCCCGTAGTCCAGTCGAGTTCACGAGAGTCTTGCACACATCAGTTGAGATGAAACTCCTAATTCTTCCAACGTTGCGGAGATGATAATTGCACGTTTTAATGATGGACGCTACTTGCTTTTCCATAGTGAGAAATCTGTCAAAGTGGATGCCTAGATTACGTACAGACGTTACACTGTTAATGACACTTTCTCCAACTTTAAGTTGTAAGACTGGCACATTTTTGGATTGGAATTTCGTTGTAAAAATTATCAATTCGGTTTTATCCTGGTTTAATTTAAGAAGATTAGTCGACATCCAGGTCCCTATGTCCTGCAAGCAATTTTCAAGTCGTTTAAAATAGTTGTTCCAGTTTTCACGAGATTTTATTATCATGTACACCTGGGTGTCATCGGCATAGCAATGATATTTGAAACCGTGCTGACGACAAATTTCTCCAATTGGTTTAGAAAAAAGACAATAAAGTTTTGGTCCTAGAACGGATCCTTGTGGGACACCAAACTGAAGATGGCAAGGGTCTGACGTTTCCGTTCCAATGATAACACGTTGTTGCCTGTTAGTAAGGTATGATTTTATCCAGGCTAATGATTTTCCAACAATGCCATAAGATGTCTCTAAACGTTGGAAAAGTATTGTGTGGTCTATGACATCAAAGGTAGCTGAGAGATCAAGGAGTACCATTACAGCAGATGATTGATTATCAAGGGCCTCCATGATGTCATGATTAACTCGAAGAAGTGCTGTCTCCGTAGAATGTTGTGGCCTGTTAGCTGATTGCAAAGGGTCCCTGAAAAGATTTTTGTCAAGATGTTCATCCAGGCGTGTGGCAACAACTTTTTCTAAAATTTTAGATACAAAAGGGAGGTTTGAGACAGGACGGTAGTTCTTATAGACGTCTTTATCGAGTCCAAATTTCTTCAGTAGTGGTCTTACTAATGCCTCCTTGAACAGTGATGGTACTTCTGATTGGTCGAATGAGATTTTTATAATGTTGGTAATAAATGGAACTATAGCATCCAAGTTCTTTTTTAAAATCGACGTCGGGATTTGGTCAAGTTCACACGCTTTGGTCGGTGCTTTGCCTAGAATTGTTCTCACTTCGTCGTTTCTTGTTGGTCTGAAGTTCAGCAATGGCTCGCCGCCGCTGAAAGGAATATCCTTATCCCTAGTTCTTTCAATGTTAAAGGTAGTAAGTTCTTTAAGACCATCTCTAATTGTGGCCACTTTGTTAATGAAGAAATCAGAGAATGCGTTAGACAACTCTCTATTAGATGTCGACAATGGTAGAATACTTTCCTGTTGTTTTCCCATCAGTGACTTCGACAATTTGAATAGTTGCTTGTGGTCCTTACCGCATTCTTCAATCTTTTGAGAAAAATAGTCTTGTTTGGTTTTATAGACCAGTCTGGCTGTCGTAGAACACATGTCCCTAAAAATTTGTCGATGAACCTCTAGTCCTGTCCTACGCCAAACTCTTTCGGCTCTGCGTCTCTCGCGTTTTGCATCACAGAGTTCTTCGGAAAACCACTGGGTATTTGGTCGAAGTAGAACAGATTTTGTACATAGGGGAGCATTTTTTTCCACAGCGTTTCGTAATGTGGTGTTATAATGGTCAACTAATTGAGCAACAGGCAAACTTGTATCAGGTATTTCAAGATTGATATCCTTTGATAACTCATCTAGGTCAACATTTTTCCATTTGCGGAAAGTTATTTCTTTTTTGATGCGCTTTTGTTTGCTACATGATAGCACGGCTTGAATGGAATAATGATCACAAAACGAGTTTCCATGTGCATCAAACAAGTTTGGATCTTGCACTGATGGTTTGGTCTTAAGTATAGTGGATTCAGATTTTGTTATGAGGAGATCCAGTATATGTCCACGATTGTGGGTAGCCGTGGTAATATGCTGTGTCAAGTTATGATCTTCTAATGTTTGTAGAAACCGTACAGCATTAGGGTTATTTTCATCGTCCATATGAAAATTAAAATCTCCAGTTATTATAGTCTCATGAGGGATGGTGACAGTTTGATCAAGGTAAGAATTCCATTGGTCAAAAAATAGGCTGGTTCGCAAGTCATTTGTTTTTGATGGCGGGGGCCTATAAATGACACTTAGTCTGATACATGTTTTATCCAGACATACTGAAAAAGCCATGTACTCAAACTGGTCAATATCCAGTTCCTTATTAGGGAGGTGTTTTATGTCAATTTCTTTCCTGAATAATATTGCAATACCACCACCCCGCCGGTTCTCTCTATTGAGAAGAAGGAAATCATAGCTTGTTGGTATTAACTCTTGTTTCACAATATCATCTATAATAGAACCTAACCAGGTCTCAGTCATTGCAAAAATATCCAGTTTATTAGACACAGTGTAGTCATTGAGCGAAAGAGTTTTGTTCTTAATTGATCGACAATTTAGGACACCCAGCACAATATTATGTTTGTGTTGCACTGGGCTTGATGGCTGAACATTAAAGTCCGTGTGATCGCCCTTCTACCATTAGTAAATCTTTCTCTTAATAGAAAATGCTGATTTTTATTGCTTTTAATTGAAGGATTATTCATTATTACATAAAGGTATATGGTCAATTCTTAATATAATGGAGCAATGGAATGTATTATTTGAAAACTACTTAAATGTATCATATATATCTTAATCAATTATATATGATAAATGAAACATCCGATTTCGAGGTAATATCAAATTGGACTATTTTGTCCTTCTGGTGAAAATTTATGATTACAACTTGCAATTAGACAAAATTAAAAAAAAGCTTTTCAATTAATTACTTACATAAGGTTGCGTCAGCAGAAAGTAGTACATATTACACAGCTGGTATCATTTACTGTCAGTAACTCTACATCTCTGTATTTTCTCTTTGTCTACCTATTACTCTTTGACTCCGAATAAACTTTAAATGCAACAATAATCAACCTTCATTCTTGAAAAAAGATAGCATATGACCAAAGGATAGTGAAAGAAAGGTACAAATGACCAAACCATGTGTGAAAGAAAGGTAGCGTATGGCCAAAATATATATGAAAGAAAAGTTGCATAAGACCACAAATTTACGTCATATGCTTAGATAGGATAGCTTCTGTAGGACAAGTTCAAGGGAATCGCAGTTATATTCAGAGATGTAAAATTATCTTTCTGTGTAATTCAAATAAACATCACATTATGCACAAGGAGACGTTTTGATCAGGAGGTTGATGTACCTTACCGAGGATCACTTTGGTTGGTTTGAAAAAGTTGTTTTATCTAATCCATAAAATTGTGCTGGAAGAAATAAGAAGTGTCATTTTAACTTAGCAGTAAGAAGTTTATAGTGATAATTGGACTCAGATCCTGGCCTGATAGTGACATAAAAAAAGGAGAAGAAAACAAACAGGGATCAATCTCACCAATCCAGAAAACAATGTTTCTCGAGTCTCGAGTGGGTCAAAACACGGACCCCAGGAAACACCAGAATGGGATCAGATGCTGTGGAGGAGTAAACTTACCCTGGTTACTGGATACACACTCCGTGAGCACTATTAATTGATCAACCAGTAGAGGGAATAATCCAAGTCAGCCAAAATACGACCCGAATATAGGTTTGGGGTTGCAAAGAAGCTTATTGTAACGCTCCTATTTTGTATTGTTTTATGGACTTTTAATCTTGAATACAGTTCCTCATCTTCATATGTTTCACCTTAGACCTTGGACAAGCTAATTTTAAACTGTTCATATCTCTGTCACATTAACTCATAGGTCAGCGACTTGCTTCGGTTAAAAAAGTGATTTTACCATGATTATACCCTTGCAAATCAGTCATGTTACACAGATAACTTATGAGTTGGCAATCACCGTCTATAGTCAGCAAAGCATCCAATTATCAAACACATATGGCATACTCTTTGGTATCTTTTATTTCATTTTTTCCATACCACTCGTGCCATTAATTACACACTGAGCTGTCCAGGGATATTTATCCGTTATTTCCCGACATGACAAGGGGCACACGGCAGGTGGATGCTCAGTCCTTCATGGCACCTGATCCCACCTTCTTTGCCTTTTAAAAACGTGTATAAGAAAATACGAATATGAAACAAGGTCGGCTAATAAAGGAGTTAATACCCTAGTTTTATGTTCCAACAAATTGGTCGAAGATCTGGCCCAAAAATTAAGTTTTTGCAAATGTGGAATTTCAGCATCTTTATTAAAATGTTTGTGAGCAAGATAAGAATGAATTTAAAAACTATTTTTGTAGATGACTTAATCACAAGACAAGACATTCCTACGTTTTTGGAACATGTTGTCTATGATGTAAATAACCTTGCTCATTAATTTATAGCGAGAAATGATTGTACAACGAGTAGCGCTAAAGTCCGGTCACTGCTTGTTGTCTTCACCTACTTACGAGGGGTTATCAAAAAGTTCGTGGACTGAGGCTATAAAATTAATACTATGGTGTATGAGCTTACAAAATTTATAAGGAACATAAATCAACAAAAAAAATAAAGAAATATTGAAAATTTTAGCTTGATACGTTCATTATTCCCCAAATTATTATAAAATAAAGACGACATTATATGATCACCCGGTGCCGTCGCCGTTTAGTTTCATGACGTCCGACAACGTCATTATTTTTCAATGTCCACTTATTTTATCTCGTATATTTATTTTGATGAGATTCTCTACAGTTGAGTAATGACTTCAACCCGTCTTGTTTTTATGACCTAACAATGTCATGAACAGCAGCTCTCATTGCATATATTATCGCAAATTTACACTGGGAGACATCCTCGCTTGATTGTGCCAGCATATTTTGTTTTTTGGAGTTCAATATAGAACTCTATAAAACACATGATCAACGTCATTATTTGACGTGATAGATTTTTCAAACATTGACTACAAATCGACATTAACTTTGCATCCCTTTTCTCTATGAATCTATTTTGGCAATAAAAAACAAGTAATCTGGATGCAATTTTATTCTCCGTAGCCAGTTTAAAAATTTCCTAGGTGTATACCAGTTTTTCAAGAGGCAAAACTTTATAGAATGTTGGAAAATGAAATCCCTCACCCCTTTTGACGTCATATTCAAGGCAATATTTGTTTGGATACTCCATGTAAAATTTACAATAAAATTTCATAGAACTTCCAGAATGAGGTAAAAATTTCATATTTTATATTTTATGGAACAAAAGTGTCCCAACACATACCTGAATTAACGGAATTTTTGGATGGCAAATGTCCATATCAAAATAGTTTATCTTTGTTACACTTAGGTGCGAAAAAACGCCGTTTTCGAGGTTGCGCCGCCTGGACATACCATTGCTTACAAAAACTTTACTAATTTATTTAAAAATAAAATTTATGATTTGTGATTTATTCCATAGATAGAAAAGATGATGATTAAAAATATTTTAAAATTCATTGATGTACCTAAAGCGGTTTTAATTTTATGGCGCTAGTCCACGAACTTTTTGATAGTCCCTTGTAATTATATGTTCTGAAGCTACTCTTTTTTTATTTTAATTTTTGCAAAATATTCTTTGAAGTTTTCTTTTTAGAATCTGCTTTCAATTAACATTTTTTTTCTTCAGTATAAGATGGCACTATTATGTCTGGAGTTTCTCCTTCACAGTAGGTAGTATTTTGGTGAGTAGTAAGGTTAAGGGTTTTGTCAAACTTTTCCTGGACTCTGCCATCTTTCTTCGTGAGAATGTGGGCTTTTGTAAATTTATGGAAAACAGTATAGGTACGTTAAATCAAACTTTCTTCCATTGACTGGAATGTTAAAAAAAATATAAAACTGAATTCTCTGCGTTTCACAGAAATATATTGTTTAAAATCAAAATAATAATACAGGTACCTTTTTTTGCATGCAAATTGTAACAATGATTGGTCTTTTAATTATAAGTTATATTCTTAACGATTTCAAACCTGTTTCATAAAACTCTTTGCGATTTGTCGATGTTTACAGAATTGAATTGAAAAAAATCATTTCATTTACCAATTTTTGACTTGATATATAAAATTTTCTGAACTCAAATCAGTTGCAAAAGACGTCTAGCTCTTATCAAAAACAAAAGATGATGTCTCTAGACGACCTGGAACAGGGAATTTAATAGCGGTAAAATTTTGTGTTGCATTAGGAAAACGTTCAAGACAAAACTTTCAAAATTGTTATCCCCATATGTTTCATGGATAAAGTATCATCAGAACAATTTTTCCCCATAGTCTCCTTTTTCGTTTGACTGTTTGGGTTTCATCAAAGTGTCAAGTACAGGTGTGATCAAGGATCACATACGTTGAATATACATTACTTAAACACACGGAAAGGTTTAGGGTCATTTATCAAATTTCAAAGCATTTTAAAGTGGTAGTGTTAAGAAACCTGATTTCAGCGGAAAAGGTTATCTACTCCCCTAATGAAAAACCGAGTAAGTTAAAGCAAGTAATTTTGTGAGTGTTGATCAGTTATTAATGAACTTTTTTTTGTATCCAAATAAGTTTTCTTGGCAAAATTGCCATTTATATTGAATTAAATGGATTTTAAATGTAGTCGGGAATAAAGAGCTAGTGTTCATGGTCCTTGTTCCGAAACAAATATGTAAATCATCCGAGGGAATTCCTTATCTGTCTAAACAAATTTCTAATTCGTCCGATGAAATGTTTAATTGTCTGAACAATTATCCAATTTGTTCTAACGAATTTTGATTTGTCCGAGAGAATTAATATTTCTTAAAGAGTAACATCTTTAAAATTTGTACACAAATACTTTGAGATCACTACGTTGTTTTTCGAGGTATGGAGAGACCCACGAATTTATTACCACCACGAAATGTAAAACAATTCATTTGCATCACTACTAATCATTCTCCAACCATGCATGAAATTAAATCCCCACAAACCAATATATTTTCCTCAAACCTCTAAAAATGTTTACAGTATTAGCAAACAAATCTATTTTCCAACTTACTAGTTTTGTCAGAATATAACACCAATAGGAAACACATCTGAACCATTTAGTGGTTTATTTGAATCTAAACATGTAGCAAACATAACGTCGTAGTTACGTCTATGACGTCATAGTACTATGATGTCACAGTTCGGTAAAAGTCATCATTAACATAAACATGATCAAGATAAATTAGAAAAGCACTATAATGTCTATAATTTCCAACATTCTCAGGCCCACCAAAGTGTCTATATTTCACAACATTCTCCGGCCCACCAAAGTACGAATTGAGTGAGTCTTTGCACCGAAAAATAAAAGGAAATTTGAATGAACGATGAATAAAAAATCCTCGAAAAGTCATTCGCAGTATCACATGAAATGTAACGCTCTTCCATTTGGTTTAAGTTTGGATTTGCTCTATGCCTTCCGGTTTGGTTCCATCACATATATGAACAAAGTCTCACAAGAAATCATCGGTCTATTCACTCTAATTCCGAAGTACTCCTTGATGAATGCATTCTCCTTGGCTTGAATTTGCTCTTTATGCTGATCAATCTGATGATCCATAATCTTCACCGTCCTCTTCATCTCTGCGATCTCATCCCGTAACTCGATGAGGTTCTTGCTGTATGTCCTCTCGACATCTCTGAATGTCTTGTAAATCCTCCTGAAGTCAACAATCTGCATGCCATGAAATTTATCTTCTGCATAATTCTGTGTTAGATTGTTGGTCTCATTAGTGAAGTGGTTTCGTTCCTTTTCCAATAGGTTAACAATGTTCATCTTTTCCTGGGTCTCCTCTCTGAAACTCTGTTTCAGTTATTCTTATAAACGTTTTCTAGTTTCTTGGATATCTCTGACTCCCTCTTCGAACCAGTAAGTTGACCTCTTGGAGTTTCTCTCTGCTGCTGTAGTCTGAATGAATATTTCTTCCCACTTGCTGAAGTTTCCTCTGAGGTTCCCGCTTTACGATTTGAGCCTTTGTATCTCCTGTTTGATCGTATTAACTTCAACTTCTTTTTTCTTCAACTCTTCAGCTATATTCTTATCTGTCATCTGATTTATAGCAATTAACTGTGCATCAAATTGAGACTGAAGCTTTGCAAATTGGGTATGTAAAATGTTAACATCCTTCATGGTTTCTCAGTCAAAATCCTCTGTTCAGTTACCTGCTGTTCAAATGTAGCAATGACACTTTTATAGTTCTCTATGTGGTCCAGTAGATTCTTTATCTCCCTGGTCTTTACATCCAGTTCAGCCTTTGTTTGTAATGTAGATGTCTTCTCCGTTTTGGTTTTGACGGCATTATGAGCAGTGCAAAAACTTGTATGATGACATAATTCACAAATTTTACAGTTGAATTTAGACTGACATTCTGCAACACGATGTCGTCCTAAACAATTAAAGCATAGTTTGTCTCGTCTGACAATTTTCATCCGGTCATGTTATGTGTATTTTGTACAGCCACTTAAATGATGCGAGTCTTTGCAAAATGCACAGAAGACTTGATGATTCCTAGGACTGTAGTTCTGTTGTGGTTGCTCAGCACTGGCTTTTGAGTGTACGTAGAAAATAGCTGTAGCACGTTCTTCATTTGCGTCCATACATATATGAGTTCCTGCTTCTAGTATGTCAAGTTCCTTGTATAGAGCCTTTCGTAAGTCTTGGTTTAGTTTTGGTAGTTTGTGAAAATTAGCACTGTTTGAATTGGAATGAAAGCTTGTAAAGGACTGATGAGCTCTGGAATTTTCTCTAAAAGTATGTGATGATTGACCATCCTCTCCAATTTGTGAATTTTCATTTTGGTTTGAATAAATGTTGGCAGTTTTATTGAAATTGAAATTTTCTACTGATTGATCTTTCCTAATATTCCGCATTTTAGAATTAAGATTGAAATTGTACTCATCTGTCTCCAGTATTTCTCTCTCAATGTCCTCCTCTGCTGTTTCTGATAGAATTTTTTCATTAAGATCTCTGAAAATTTCATGTTTCTCTGTCAATGTTTCCATATTTTTTTCAATTTCCTCTGAATTCATATTTTCCTCATCCAGTCTTTTCAAAAGTCGGGTAACTGTACTTCTCTGTCCTGCTCGGACTGCCTTCAGTTTAGAAGTCTGCATATCTCCTCTTTCTTCACGGCACCAATGTCAGAATGTATCACCAATAGGAAAAACACATGTGAACCGTATAGTGGTTTATTTGAATATAATTTAATTCTGATTGTAACGCTGTATTTGATTGGATAAAAAAAATTACTTTATATCGTATAAAATGGGTTGCCTACGTCACAATAACTTTCGTCAAAAACGTATCAATCCGCCTGACGTTACATTCAAATTTTGTACAAATTGAAGTCATTTTGTTAGAACAATCATCTTTTTTTCTTATATCAAATAAATGAAAATTAAATCATAAGCAATGAATTTAATAGCTACCCATTTTATACGGTATAAACTGGGTTGGAACAGTTTACGCTTTTTTATAAACCGCTTCGCGGTTTATAAAGCGTAAACTGCCCCAACCCAGTTTATACCGTATAAAATGGGTAGCTATTAAATTCATTCCTTAACTAAACATGCAGTAAACATAACGTCGTAGTAACGTCTATGATGTCATAGCACTATGACGTCACAGTTCGGTAAAAGTCTTTAACATAAACATGATCAAGGTAAATTAGAAAAGCACTATAATGTCTATAATTCACAACAAACTTCAATGATCAGGAATTACAAGTGGGTGTATGGTCAGGATTCTCATTTGGTCTCTATGATATATTCCTTTTTCGAATACCTACGTTTATGATATTCCTCCGTTAACCTCCTGCACTGTTTCCACCAATTAAACAGTTTACGAGTATTGTACGAGTACATTGTAACACGTGTGTGAAATTCAGACAGTGCACCAATGTAAAATTGTGCTTCAACATATTTAACTTATTTGCTGAACCATTTGCCAAGTTAATTGAATAATAATTCCAAAACTAACTTACTTAAAGATAGCTATTGAATAGCACTGGTGAGATACAGGCTATCATGTGAACAAAGTTAAAAAGTGGGGAGGGCATCCACGATAAAAGGTAGCATTATTTTCAGCATCGTATTCAGACTTCCAAAATAAAATATAGAGTAAAAATTAATTTTTATTACTAAACACCAAACTTTTTTTGATATATAATTAGATTTTTTTAAAATTTCAATCAAAGTTAAAGGTCTAAATGACACTGAAGTAGTTTGCGACACACCTTCTACTTAGGATGCATCAATTGGCCAAGTTGATCAGTATATTGGTCCAATAGCTTTCTAGAAATGGGTCTGACAGGATTTTTTCCATATTTTGCCTGGCATCTTAATTAAAGGTTAAAGCAGTCTGCTTTTATACGCGTCAAACACCTTCATCCAAAGAAGTATCTGCTGAAAATAATTTCTTTTTAAATTTTTGGCCTAATAGTATTAAAGTAAAGAATCGGACACAATAAGCTAATAGACAGACAGACGGACGGACATGAACGCCATAGCATAAAACAGTCCATATTAAGTCAGGCATAAGAATATAGAGATTTCAAACAGTATCCAAGCTCAAAAATTTATAAAACATTACACGGTTAATATAAGCAATATTCTTGGTCACAAAAGCATCCAGTCTTGTATTCCACCATATTTCAAGTTAAAGACTACACCTTGTATTTCCTACAAATAACATCTACCGTTGCTTCCAAACTTTTTAATTATAATTTTTTTTTACATGGCCTGGATATCGAGTACTTGCTTCTGAAACTTAATCTTCCATCGTGTTCATGTTCTTCACCCTATAACTATAGTTCTGCTGGGCACGTAATTACAGATGAAGTAAACATAGTTAATAATGAGGACCTTAGAACACTTATTTTAAAAGGTCCTACATATAGGAAACCCCGATCCTTCAACTGGCGTCAGAATTTCATAAATATTATGGATTTTGTTGAAGATTACGCCCGACGCTGGGCCAGATATGAAAAAAGAAGACGTTGACACCTTGTTAGAATGGATTAAATGTATCAGATCCATGTCATTTAAAATTAAAGGACAATATGATAACCATCTATCCTCCTGTATTCAATAATTCAGAACTGAAAAAAAGAATTAGATAGATTACATGATCAGTACGTACTGTTCCCTGCCGACAAAGCAGGTAACAAAATTGTAAGGCTCATTATATAATTAACTGTATTTTAGAAGAACTTGGATTTAATTCTACAAGTGGTAATCCAACTTATAGTCACTGTTCCCGTTCTACGGAAGAAATACTTCTAAAGCATATGTTAGTTTTGAATATTTTTAATATCCCGAAGAACGAATATTGGTTTCCGAAACATCATAAGAATACTTACAAACAAAGATACATTGCAGGTTCCCGTAAATGTCCAACCAAGCCTCTTTCGTTACTCCTCACTAAGATATTGCCAGTAATGAAGGAAAAACTTAACGAGTACGGTGCAAAAATATATTCAAGAAGTGGTGTAAATCAGATGTGGATACCTAAAAAATCCAAGGAATTTTTGGACAATTTGAAATCACAAGAATTTAACAAAATCAACAACTTAAACTATTCTGTTGAACTTGAGATAAAAAAAAACCTAAATAGTCTGACACATCTGTTTATTATTTGGATATTTTACTTGAAAAAGACGTTAATGGTAATCTAATCTAACAACAAGGCTCTATGATAAACATGATTACTTTAACTTTTCTTTCGTCAACTTCCCCTACTTATACAGCAATATACCTTCATCACCTGATACGCAGGAGCATGCTCTGTGTATGAACAATTTCTAAAGCGAGGTAAATTATTGACAAACAAGTTGACGAAACAAGAATATGAACAGACTCGATTAAAGCCATCATTTTGTAAATTCTAGAGTCTTCTGACTGACGTTTTTTGGTCGATACAATGTCTTGTCAGCAAATACAAATTATCATTGAGTCAAATGCTGACTGACGTTTTTCATACTTATTTTTAGTCCATTATTTATACACTTAATGGACAACGGATTTTTCCGTTATTTCCCGATCATGACAAGGAGCACACGGCGAGTGTGACCGGTCGGCAGGGTATGCTCACTACTCCATGGCACCGGATCCAATCTCTGATGTTTTGGAGGTTTGTGTTTGCTCTGCTCCTATTTTGCATTGTTTTAAGGACTTCTTATCTTAAATTCAGAAGATTTTTAAAGATTGTTCCATTATATTTCTACGTAAAACTTTGATTCCCTATTGCGGCCCTGCCCAACCCCCGGTGGTCATGATTTGAACAATTTAGAATTTGCACTACCCCAGGATGCTTCCACATAAGTTTTAACTTTTCTGGCCCAGTGGGTCTTGTGAAGAAATTTTTCAAAAGATTTATCCTATATACGAGGGGTGATCAAAAAGTTCGCGAACTAATTGAATAACTTCCAAAAAAGATATAATATTTGGTTTCAGTGTTGATAATATTTTAAATTAGTCCTCTCCGATTTAAATGCACATCTGCCACCGTTCTGCTCATGCGCGAATCACGTGATATAGGTGGTCACGTAACCCCCTCCGTATCGTTCTGTCACAAAGCTGAAAGATTTTTCTGAGTTTTATATTTCTTTCCATGTAAGTTAATTTTTATAACAAGAACAATTCATTTGTCAGAAATGGTAAATTCTCTGCAATAGAATGGGTGGATACGAATATCCTTTCCAAAAATAAGCATGGCGACCATCAAAACTCAAATCTTCTGCCTCGGGAGAGACTTTTATTCAAAGTGAATAGAGAATGGGTGCCCCCTTTTTTATCATATCTAATATGTTTTCGGCTCAGGTGAGCTAAAATAAACATATTTTCATATTAAACATGTATGTTTTAACGTAGCTGCAGGACTACAGATTTTCCCCCAAAATATACATGAATGTTTACAAACCAGAGATTTTAACTCGCGATCGTTCATTCTCTTTTCTTTTCAGACCAGCGAGCTACTGTCTGCAGCTAGGCTTTACATTGATCACTTCTAAAACAATTAGTTAGTAGGTTAATGCATCTTTGTTTTATACTCCTTATTCAAGATCATAAACGCATGAAGAACGTTTAAGGTACATGTAGTACAAAATAAACACAAAATCATTTTTACCTCATTTCTAACAAAGTGCATGAGGCAATAAAATAACATCACTTTATTGTCAACAATCAATGATCTTTGTAGGAAAATTAATAACTTTTGACATGTTTTGTCATAATTTGTTTTAAGAAATTCAAGAGATTATACCCCCTACCCCAGGTATATATTGGCCACTTATGCCTAGGTCACATTTCTCGGCCGGTAGCCGTAGACCGGTGGTAATCGGTAGTAATCCGTGGTGTTAACGATGCCCCAACATCGGTCCACATCGGCCTAGTAGTCCTAAAAGTATCAGTCACAGTATCCAGCGATGTGCATACGATAGGCAACCAATGCGTTTTATGAGAAAAATGGCGTGGTTGCCGGCTGGACTTACAAAGGCCCAGCGATGCATTGCTAATCATAAAACGATGTTCCAGGATAATCGGCCGATGTATATTACATCACTCATACATTGGTGAACATCGTTCGTACATCGGTCGACTACAGGCCAATGTTTGGTCGAACATCGACCGATGATCGGTCGTTATCTGTTGAACACCATTGAACTCCCCGATGACCTCAGATTCAACGGATATTGGACGATCGTCGGCCATACATCGGCCGATCCTTGAAAGATGTGTTAATGATGGGTTGCCGATGAGGAGCGATGTGAGGCATCGTTGGAGACATCGCTGAATTTTAACTACGAATTATTTCCTACCGATGACCCCACCGATTCGCAAAAAAGACTGAGTCACCGTCCGATCACTAGTGGTGCCCGGCCGGCAACAACGCCATTTTCATCAAAAAACGTATCGGTTTCTCATCGTATACACCATCGTTGGATAATGTGACTTATACTTTAGCAGCCAACATTTTAGAATGTCTTTATGCTGTCTAAATTCGAACCAACAGTCTTTTGTTAAATGCAAGGTAATTTTTGATCTGTAAATAATAATAAAATGTTTTGACATGAAAAGAGGAGTCTCAGGGATCTCCATTCTTTATGCACATGTACAATAAAGGTCAAGGTCACATAAAGAGGTCAAAGGTCAAATATTTTGACGCCATCTACTGATTTTTTTTTAGTTTTTTTGTCGTTGATTTTTTTTCTGAAAACACATGATCAATTTTCTGTATCATGACATTTTTTTTTATTCAGGGATCAGTTTTAATCATTTTCTAGATTATTTGGTAAAAATTGAACGATATCTTTTCTCTCAAGTTATCTGGAACTGAGTATGTGTACAACTCAAATCTAACAGTATCAGTATATTTTATTAAGTTTTAGTAACGAAACGTCGCCTTTGTAGACAGCATCAAACAAGGTTGCAATCGATCAATTAATAATAATAATATATAAATAAAGTACATTATCAAGATGAACGTGTGATTTTAAAATCATTTTACAGAAAGCCTGTACGTTACCCCCTTTCCTAAAACAGTAAATGATAATTAGATATGAAATAATTAAATGCAGTACAGTATATCTATCAAAGTACGTTCATATGTTGTGTAGCTCGAGATTACTACTTTTACGTTTTTAAACCGAAAACCTTTATTTTTTCACTTTGTAGATGAACTTGCAAAAATGGAGAGAGATAACTTATACTAAAAAAAACTTTACCATGTATAGAATTTCTACATGTCATTTTTGTTGGAAACAGTTAATGTATAATTGTAATGAAAATTCAATGCAGTTTTGATTTATGCATAAAACAGCTTCTTGTGTTATAAAATTACCTGGAATAACGATGACAGATGATCCGCTGACAGTCTCACAGACGGCACATGGGACATCATGATTGTGCATAGATCGTAAGGCATAAGTTGTATGGACTTCGTATTCTGCCCCGAATACATATCCTGCATAGGCGTTCCCTCCGCTGTATCCTGCCCATTGTGGATCTCTCGGTAAACAGGGTGGTTCTACTGCAGCAAATAACAAAATAAGTAAACCACTCCTATGATGTACTGAAAACAAATAATACAACATGCTATATAAAGTATTATTCTTGTATATTTAGATCGTACCTGAGTAGATTAGTTCTGCAGTGCTGGGACAATCCTTGCGACCCCAGCGAGTGTATACAGCTCTCCCTTGTGAGCCAGTCATAAATACCTGAAATATTGCTACCGCCACGACAAAGAGGAAAGGAATCATTTCCAAAAATATGATCTGAAATACATCTTGATAAGTATTATTTTTTTATTTTCAAATATGTATTTAGAAAAATGAAAATTACTAATCAATGAAATAAAATTTTATATGTATATTACAGCAACATTACCTTATTCAACTTCAGCATTTACTTGTTCTTGATTTTGTCGAAGAGATCCTGTTTTATATCTTATATTCGACATTAAATGTTTTGTTACTATCTCGTGTTCGCAAAAAAAGATGGAAAAAACCGTTTAGCATAAATCATTCAGCCTCAAATTACCAAAATATTCACACATGGAGGTTTTAAATTTCAAGTGAGATCTATAAATTCAGTTTGTATTACTGTAATTCATTTATTTCTTTTTTTTTTCTTTCAATGAATTCAATATAAAACAACGTAAAAAAAAAGTATGTGAAACAATAATAAACATTAGTTTCTAAGAAAAAAAAAAATCATTTTTCATTCTTTTTATTCAGTCCCTTTTGGGGATTCGATTTATAAAACTGTTTGTCCTAATTCGGCCCATGGATGGAGAATGTGCATGTTTTTAAATTTAATGCAGATCTTCAATTTAAAAAACAACATACTACTGTTAGCATGGTTCAGATGTATATATTGAGCTCGTGTGGCATCCCATATGCATGCCCACGGAAATAAAAATACGTTTTAATTCAAAGACTTTAAAAGCTTGGACAGGGAGCATAGATATAATTAAAATCTACTGCAACATTGCAAAATATAATTTTGATTATTTTTTTTAAAAAATGGCTCAAATATTCTCAATAACTGAAAACTTTCAAATCTTTTATGAAGTTTAATCTTTTAAATAAACAAAAAAAAAAAAAAAAAAAAAAAAAAAACTCAAAAATTTAGAATCTTACAAAGAAATTAAACTAAAGAATATACAAAAATGAAATCAATAAATACTTGGACATTCTGTATTGAAATAAAATGTCTATTACCGGATTCCATAGGTACCCTGAAAATATACCATTAATTTCCGTATATTTCGTATTTTTGATTATACTTTACCGAAAGAAAGTGGGCATGCCTAAAACCAAAGAGAAACTAGAAATTGTATAAAAAGAAGATAATGAATATTTATGCAGCTCGTACATCTGTTAAAACAATACAAACTGGGAGAAGAGCATAGTCATACTGTGAGTATAGTGTCACTTTGAACATCCTTGTATTCGACTCCGTAAACCAATTTACAACATAATCTTACTCCAGTTGTATTGAATCGCCTTTGAGAGTATTTTAGTAAACATGGCGGCTTACGTTTATTAAGACCTTCTAGCAAATTCTCCATACGAGTAAAAGAAGAAACATAAAATAATAAGTGGTAGTGATTGTCAAAATGTTCTAATTTTTTTTTAATTAGGTTTTAGAAACGGGTATTTTATGAAGGATATGGAGATAACGAAAAAAAAATAATGGAGTAACAATAATTATAAAAAACGTCAGTTAGCATTTGACTCAATGATAAATTGTATTTGCTGACAAGGTCATTGTATCGACCAAAGAACTTACGAAATGATGACTTTAAACAAGACTTCTGATATTCTTGTTTCATCAACTTGTTTGTCAATAATGTACCTCGCTTTAGAAATTGTTCATGCGTAGAGCATGCTCTTGCGTATCGAATCAACTGAGATATATAAACGCCATATGCAGGTGTTGAAGGTATATTGCTGCATAAGTAAGGGAAGTTGACGATAGAAAAGTTAAAGTTTATTATAAAAATTGGTTGTTAGATTATCATTCACGTATTTTTCGAGTAAAATATCCAATTATGAAACAGATGTGTCAGACTCTTTTAAAATAAAACTGGAACAAATCTTTCTCGTGAAGACTTTCTTCAGCCAATGATACATGTGCCTGCGTGACATGTACATTGAGTCCATATTCTAAATTGATAGTGATTGCGTGATTGTCGATGTAACACATTTTACAAAAATGATTTTGGACAATAATAAAAATCAATTGTAAGTACTGAAGTAAGACAAAATGCCATGAATAATCAACAAAGAATTTTAAAAGAATACAAAGTTATTCCTTATTACACCAATATAAAAAAGACGAAATAATTTTTAAAAACTGAGCTTTCAATGACAATCTGTTATATAGGTTCTAAACAAAAGAAATATTTCTAATTCTGTAAGATGCTGCCTTGGTTGTTCAGGTATATTTCTTTCCATATCCCGTATACCATCTGGAGTGAGAATTCTTCTGAAATTATAATCAGAGTCAACAATTAAACAAATAAATGATATCAACTAAACGTAAAGTTAGAAAACGAATGTTAATAAAGTAGCGATTGATATGTTACAATCTTGGATTTCAAAAGTCAAAAAGTGAACAACGTAACGTACGTAGTACAATTAGGTGTGTAGTAATATTGCTTCAAATGTATATCTTTTTTCTCATTCTTACTCAATGTCTAGAATTAAATTCATTATATATACAAACAAATTTATCAACAAATCCACTGAATTTTTTTCAGGATTCGCCGTAAAGTGAATAGAATATCAGTAACGACATTTGAAAAAAAAATTTCGGTGACATCTCGTATACTCAGTACGTAATTTTTGTTAATTTTCACAACATCTTGCTTTAATACCTTATTCACATTGAAATTAGAACCTCTACGTCCACAATGTACCGGGTATGTCAAGAAAGAAGAACTGAAACACAGACCCCATAAATACAAATTCAATAAGTGGGATCAGGTACTTAGAAGGAGTAAACATTCCCATTGACCGGTCAGCTTAGCTGTGTCTTCTTTGTATTGATCGGGTAGGTGGATAATTTTGTAATCTAGTTTAGCATATTATAAACAAAAGTCCATAATATAATGAAATATGTGGAGATTACGAACATTTTTCGAGCTCAAAAGTCCATTCAACATTACAAAATAGGAGTGGAGCCAACACGGACCTCTAAAACATCAGAGGTGATCAGGTACAATGGGGAAGTGAGCATCCCCTGCCAACCGGTCACACCGCCTTTTTTTTTTCCTTGTCATGATCGGGAAATATCGGAAAATATCATTGGATAACTCAGTGTGTATATAATGGCTTACCAATCAGTATGGAAAACGTGTCAGTCAGCAATTAAATCAATGATAGATTATATTTCGCATGACAAGGTCATTGTAATGACCATAGATCTTACGAAATGATGACTTGAAACAAGAATGTTGATATTCTTGCTTCATCAACTTGTTTTTCAATAGCTAATCTCGTTTGACAAATTGTTTATACGTAGAACACGCTCATCCATATCGAATCAATTGCGAGATATAAACTTCGTATGCAGGTGACAAAAGTATATTGCTGCATGAATAATGGAAGTTGACGGTTGAAAAGTTAGTCATCATGTTAATCATAAAGCTTTGTTATTAGATAACCCTTAACGTCTTTTTTCTATTGAAATCTGCGAATATGAAACAGATATGTCGGAATATGTGGTACTTTTTATTTCAAGCTCACCGGGATTTATTGGGTCAACATCCAAATGGAAATGATAATTATTAATTGACAATACGAAGTTATGACTTTAAATGTATTCTTGTATCATTAACTTGTTTGTATAAGTAAGAGGCGTTTGCGATAGAAAAGTAAAATCATTACGTTTCTCATGAAGCTTGGTTGTTAAAAAAAACCATGAACGTCTTCAGCTTTTGCAAGTGAAATATTTAAATATGAAATAGATGAGTCAGATTTTTTGGTATAGAACTGTTATTTCAAGCTCATAAGGATATATTGTTTCAACATAAGAATGGAAAATAAACTATTATTAATTGATCGATGTACTTGACTCGAGTTGAAGGCTATAGGGCAAGTGTTGTCTTCTTTTCACGTACAAATTTTTGGACAAATTCTGCTTCATATGCGTACTTAGATATGTTGCTTCACTGTATTCTTTACATTTTTTTTTCATTTAATTAATTTCAAATAAACATTGATATGTACAGCATATAATAACATGGTATATCCAATAAAGTACAAAAGTA
>NW_026921733.1:0-52500 GCF_032062105.1 Saccostrea cuccullata | reverse complement strand
AGTGAAGAAAAAAAGTGATGGATCTCAAAAAATCTTAAAACAACATAAATACTTGTAGGTAAAGGGGATAAATAAGACCCCTGGATATTCGTGATGTGGGGATAAGGTGCTTAGGAGGAGTAAACACCCCTGTTGATTGATCTCACCCGCCGTGAACCCTATATATTGATCAGATAGAGGAATAAAAAGAAATCTACGAATTGGGAATAATAATAATTTAAAACGAAAAATCCTTATTTCAGCCTGGCATATACCATATGACGACCCTAGCATTTTCAATATGTTATTATCTTGTGGATAGCAATCTCATTTGAAGAAGACAATCAGCGATCAGTGAACACTGTCGGCCGAGTGTCTCTGAGCACTTGTTAAGAGTCATCCATTTTACGAACACCATTGATTCCCTCGTAAGAAAACATCAAGATAAATAGCGCCTTTGTCAGATCCTTGAAATCTATTACACTTTACTGGAGTTTAGGCGCTTCATTTATAGACGGTTTTTGTCAGTTATTGATTTCTCCATCTTGAGATTAGGAATGTTAATTGTTTTGCGTGTGATTTTGTACTAGACTTTACGTTTTAGGAAAATGTCATTGAAGCTACATAAAGAGGTGCGGTGGTAAAAGAGAGAGAATATATATACGCTTTTGTAAATATGATTTACAACGAATTTGTTTGCACATATTTATCGCTCGAATTTGAAAAGCAGAGAATTAAATTAACTATGTATCTAAGATAATTCAAGATTGATAGAATAGGCAGAAGGGTTTTCAGATTATATTCCTGACTAGAAAATCTACATGGAAAAAAAAGGCTGCTTAAGGTATTTCCTTCCTCTTATGATGTCATAGCTTTTTGCAACAACTGTTATTATTTAAAATTCATACCCAATAGAAGAATTCCTTTTGGAGGAATGCTTTTTAATAGGTTTGATTATAAATATTTTTAAGTAAAAGAATTTTAAAATGTAAAAAAAAAATGTTTAATCAATTATTTAAGAAATAAGATATCATTTTTAGAGGTTCATTGGGATGTGACATGAAGTCGGTCACGTGATCAAATTCTATAACGCCCAAAGGGCGTTATAGTAGATTTGATCACGTACCGACTTCATGTCACATCCCAATGAAACTCTAAAAATGATATTTTATTTCTTATATTTATATTTTACTTTAATTCGTGTTACAAGGAAAAATAGGCGCTATTTGGACATTGTTATAGAAATGCAACATTACGTAACTACGGCTTCATATGACGTCACAGTCAAGACTTTCTAATAGTCTCGTACGGTTTGCCCAACTGCATGTCATTGAAAATTGAATGTCAAATTTATTAACAGTGTTATATAAGGAAAGACATTAGCAAATGTAAATATTCAATCTTAAAAAAGGTTGATAGGGCAATAAACCTTTCTCATGTATCTTCATTCATGTATTTTCTTTATTGAAATTCTTCTGATGTAAAAATGTTTACCCAATATGCTCATTCAAACGTATCTAAGATCTAGAAGAAGCAAGTATACGGAACCAATCTTCACATAATTTTTATGATACTCTCAAAAAATGTACGATTTTTGAATGCTAACATATACTTCTGTTTATTTATGTCTCTTGTGTTGAATTACATGGCAACCCAGACATTTTTTGCAATAATTGGTTAATTTAATCTCCTTTAAATGAATAGGTGCAGTTCTTGTACTTATAGCCATTAAAATTGTGAGGATGGAAAGACCTTAAGCCAAAGCAAATGCAAGACAAAATAGAATCTGTCCATTCCGTTTGAGTATTTGTCTTCTCACCCCAGAGCGTTAACTGAAGATTAGTTCGGGGCATTGGAGACGACATTACTGGTCTGACTGACAGGGAAATGATGTGCGAGGTGACACCCTAAGGAAAGTGCTCTAATCATAGACCTTTAATACATCACAGAGCCACTAGGGACCCGTTCATCATAACCTGAACTTTACTTTGTGATTGATCAGGTTCCCCTACTCTCCCGCATTATTAACTTTACATTACGGTCGATAAAATAAATTTTCTATTAGAGAGAGTATTTCATATTATGATAATTTGTTACATATATTGATTTAGACCATTAGTTTGTCACTATATCATTTTGAACGGAATTTTAAAACAAATATATTACATTTATTACGGAGAATCTAACATATTATTTCTAACAGTTACTTATCAATTGTTTTAGAGGAGAGAGATTCTTCTTAAATTTACTTTTTTAACGATTAATGAATTTTTCAAATTCAAGAGAATTATCAGACGTATCAATCAGAGATTGTATCACCAAGATAAGAATTGATCGTTTTCAACCATTTAGATTTTTTCTTGATATTTTGATTAAAACAGCACCGCTGCCAATTGCGAGATGTCGACTTCTATTTCAAAAGATAAATGTTTTACTTTTACAAGAAAAAATGAAATCATATAGGTTCTATATTAGATGATACTTCTTAATTGAATTAAATAACTTACTCAACTTTTGTCTACCGTGATTTTCATATATATTTTTTAATCTTTAGGGAATATTAATCATTTTGATATATGCTTCGTAAAACATGTACATTAATTTGTCTTTGTTTCACATAATTATGAAAAAATCCTATAAACTTATAAAATAATTCTAAATCAACAGTTTTACTTGTTTAATACTGATTAGAAAAAGGATGGAGTGAAATATATTGTGATAGCGAACAGCATTCAAGCTCAAAAGCCCCTTCAACAATATAAAATAGGAGCAGAGCAAACACAGACCTCCAACACATCAGAAGTGGGATCAAGTGCCATGGAGAAGTGAGCATCCTCTGTCGACCCATCACAACCGCCGAGTGCTCCTTGTCATGAAATAACGTTAAATTCTATCGACAATTCAGTGTATATATAATGGCCTAACAATTAGTATGAAAAACATCAGTCAGCATTTCACTTAATGATAAATTGTATTTGCTGATGAGGTTTATTCTCTATATTGCATCGACCATTGAACCTACGAAATGATGACTTTAAGGTATCCGATCCATATTAGGACCAAATAACCTTTTTTCCTAGTTAAATTTCCAAATATTAAACACATGTGTGAGATTCTGTGTTATAACAGGGATTTATTGTATCTACATGAGAATTGACATATAACGAGTTTTAATAGACAATACATCGTCGATATATCTAAATGTCGAGTTGGAGGCCACAGCAAGTGTTTTCTTCTTTTCAAGTACAAGATTTTTGACAATTTCTGCTTTATATAAATATCAAAGCTTACAACCACAGGAGAAAGGTGGGCGATGTTGCAGTAATTGGTCGCGATAATTAGCTAAGGTTTTCCCAAATTTTCACATAAAAATTAAAATTCCGCCCTTGTAATTGTACTCCAACATATATAAATGTACGCAAAATTGGACGCAAGGGAAATGAATAAGATTGTACCTGGCTATGAAATTCAAATTTGATAAAATCCAACTGAGAATAAGGCCTGCGTAAGAAGTCCTTCTCGATCTTAGAGTTTTGCGCAAAAAAAAAAACTTAACAGGTGAAATAAATATAAACGGACAAATTTCAGCATAAATTTGAATTTAGAGAATCTGTCGCCTATTCATAGTTTCAATGTAAATTTCTTTTTCTTTTTTTTCCCGCAAATTCAGCGTCATAAATGACTTTACCGAAGTCGTTGAATTCAACATACGGTACTAAAGTAGCCATCGAAGAGAATTCAAGTTGTTAACAAAATTTACAAAGGAATTTTTTGTTATAAATAAAAATCATGCCGTGCAATTCAAAACTGGAAATCATATTGAACAGTTTTGTCATTTAAAAAATGAAACCCGATAACTTATTTACCTTGTCCTTGGTCATTTGCAAAACTATCTTATAAATAACATTGCTATTGTTTTCTAAAGCACTCCGATGTTGGTATTAAGGAGGTTTGAGTTAGATGGTTACAATATCTTTATGTAATGTTGGAGATATTTGCGGGATATTCATACACGTATGAAGGATTAATTTATTTATTCCACATTATAAGAAATGTTTTTCTGCTGTGGTTCAATTCAATATTTATATGTATCAACTAACAATCTTCGCTTTCAGTTTTACCTTGACAACGAAACTTTATAATCAATGGTCATAGAACAAGAAAGCTCTATGATAAACGTAATTAATTAAACTTTTAAACGAGATAAGTAATTGACAAACAATTTGATGAAGCAAGAATATCCACAGTCACGTTTAAAGTCATCATTTCGTAAGTTTTATGGTCGATACAATAACTTTGTCCGCGAATACAATTTATCATTAAATGCCTTTGCATATCGAATAAACGGGAATTATAAATGCTAACTGTCATTTTACATACTGATTGTCATCATCTACAAACTGAGTTGTTCACGGATTTTCCCGTTATTTTCCGATCATGACAAGGAGCACACGGCGGGTGTGACCGGTCAGCAGGGAATGCTCACTCCTCTATGGTACCTGATCCCACCTCTGATGTTTCGGAGGTCCGTGTTTGCTCTGCTCCTATTTTGTATTGTTTAAGGGGCTTTTGAGCCCGAATACTATTCGTAACCTCCATATTTCACTTGATTCGTTTTGATAATCCTTTCAGACCTAAAGAAATAAACAGCATAGAAACTTACAGATCTGTTTCATATTTAATTTTGATATTTTACTGTTAAAAGGGGTGTATTCGGTAGTTATACGAGGCCTTCGAAAAGATACAGCATATCAATTGACGTCTTTTAAAAAGTGTATTTCGCATGTCAAAACTTCGGGTATTGTTAAAAACTTATAATAAAATTAAATTGTGCTTTCTTTCAATTCTAAATCAAATCTTTAGCGGTGAAGGATACTTGGAAGTTTTACTCTGAAAAAGTGAAAATGTGTACCATATATGATAATACGAATTGTAGTTTTAAGCAACGAACAATCGAATTATCCGCCCAAAGCAACATAGATAATAGTGTAACCTTATACTTCTTTTTTCACTAGTTATCTTCAAAGTATCATATAACTGTGAATGACAAAGGTCTACAACGCAGTGAAAGGAAAGTAATTGTAGATAAACAATTAAATGCTTTTGTAGCTGTGATGCTTTTTTTCTCTCTTGGAAGACATTTTGATCTGACATTTCATACTTTCCGTATACTAAAGTATAGACTTAAGTGTTAAAGGGGCTGGGTGGTTGTGGCCATTTTCAGACTATTTTGGTCTCCTTTAGAAGAAGAACTCCGAATAAAGATGTTCAAAAATGATCAAATTTTAAAACTAAAATGTGTGAATTTTTTCTTGCCAAATG
Organism: Saccostrea cuccullata; assembly: GCF_032062105.1. Lineage (NCBI taxonomy): Eukaryota > Metazoa > Mollusca > Bivalvia > Ostreida > Ostreidae > Saccostrea > Saccostrea cuccullata. The sequence goes on along the minus strand of NW_026921733.1, from coordinate 47,199 downwards.
ATGGATGACAGCTTTAGATATCATATGTAAGAATTTAGGTTATATCTGATGGTTAATTTGTTGACCCCCAGCCTCCTTAAATCGAGATTCTCCGATGGTTTATAATTCAAGCCATCAAAGAGTTTACTCTAGAGACTATGGACGTCAAACATGCAATAAACATAAATATTTCACAGAGGAACCAATCTCGGTCTAATATACACAACTCCGGTTAATCAATTTATGATGGTGTTTTGTGCCTTTATCCTCTCACTGAAAATCGCCCGGGGGCGGGGAAGCGGGGATCAGAACTCGATAATCTGATTATCTCTGATGACGATGGTGAATAGAGACCTTACTTGAGGCTAAATCAATGCTAATCCCGTTACAGGGCTGATGTTTGTGGATCAATCTTTCTCCAAACTGATAAAAAGCTCTGTCATTATATCATCATATATCACGAGAAATATGCCGAGGATTTATTGATTTTTGAAGTATATGTAAATAATTCTTTTTTGTTTATCCACTGATCAAAGAAAAAAAATAATTAAGCACGAGATTATGAAAAGGCATTAATAAAATATAAAAATATTTCTAATCAGAGAAATGATTTTGATAAGATATAACGTACCAAAAAGTTACTGTACAATACCCCATCTTTAATGTTTAAGAGGTCTGTAGTTTACACGGCACCAAACTGGTATTGTTTGAATGGAAGTTTTTAACTGAATAACTGTTCGTACATGTATCTTCACATTTCATAAAAGCAAAATAAAAAAAATTTCATAAAATCTTTATTAAAGATTAATCTCTTTTTCCATTTTTATTTTGATTGACATCTTAAAAATATCCTAATTTGGAAAATTATTATTAAATCGTAGGATTTATCAATCGCTTTTCGTTTGATATAACTTTAAAAAAATACTTATGAATTATCAATAAAAAATAATAACGAAATCTTGATTGATTCGTAAAAGGAAAACAAACAAAAATGAAACATTATTGCTACATACTGTTTTACAGTATTTTTAAAAGTCAAATATATTTTAATTTTCAACATCAACTATCATTGCTGCACTACTGTTTTACAGTATTTTTTTTCAAATTTGAATTCAATATAATACAGATATACTGACCGACTGTCGCTTCTGTTGATTTCTTCTTCGCAAGTCTCTAGAACAACCATAACAAGGAAACCCGGAAGTGACCCCCGGGGGGACCAGTAAAATGAGGACCAGACTCCACCAGAGCATCCCCACAACCGTATCTAACGAAGACGTAGCGCCAAGTGGCAGGTCAGATCAATAGAGCTCCTCACCAACTCCCAACTTCATCAAATTTCTTCCCGTTAAGTCTGCGTGTAACAATATATCCGCTATGGACTCGGATCAGAGAAAGCATTTACTAATTAACACACATTGGTCGATTGTTTCAGGGATTTCCGTATTACGGGCACCCTTCCTGGGAGAGGAATATAAGAAATGCTGGGATCGGAAATTGAAGGTCTAACGAGATACTAAGCCCATGTGAACTCCCACGTTTCTTGGTCAAACGATGAAGAGTTAGGCGTCTTCAGACTAGTGCGAATAAATAGGGAACAATTAAAGGCAATAAATATGTTAGCGGGGTAGTTAGTGGCCAATGGTTTCGATTTATGCCGAGATCAATTAAATTTGCAAAGATTCTGTTGAATATGTAAGCCGGATTGAATAGCTGCTAGGTTTATTGAGGGGGTAATTTGAAAAATAAGAATAGGATTAGACCTCGGGGCATCTAATATAATACAGCAAGGAATGTGTATAACTACAAAACACGAGGATTCAACCCTCCAAATATATTAAAGATATATTGCTGTCTATTTGTACAAAATCATTGAAGAATGATAAAATTGTGTCCATGTTCTCATGAAAACTCATATTTAATTTTGAAAACCCTAGAAGAAAAAGTTTACTTAAATGAAAAATAAATCTAAAAAAAATAATAAAATAGATTAAATATTGTTCTGGGAAAAATTGGTAGAAGCGGTAGATAATAGTATCATAAACATAGGCTAACTTAACTTTTTTGACTTGAATTTGAGTGCACTGTACGTGTAGCTTAATTGCTTCAATTTGTGCTTCATGGGAAAATCCACAGTTAAAGTATCTTTTATGTGAAGTTCTACGTATTTAGATATTTAGAATTTAGCGTATGTCTCAATCTTAAATAATGGTAAGTAATATGATGAAGATCATGGTTATGGTTTCTATCAAGATTTCTCTACATTAGTTGAACCTGATTGTAACTTCTGTTGTTAATTTCATGATAAGCTGTTCATTTATATAAAAAACGAAATAAAAATTCCATCATGTGTTTTGTTTTGTTCTTCTTATGTAGTGGTTTTAGAACAAATTCTGTTTTATAAAAATTGAAATAACGTCGGTTTATAAAAGAGCACAGGTAATGCCAGGAATTCGAACACTTTGTTTGAAAATAAGGTCCCGGGATCATAAACCATCTCAAGCTTAAGTAAAATCTTTATATTTTACTTAATTGTAGGGGAGGTAACACATACCAACATTAAAATATGTTTCAATATTGGATCACAAAAGTTGTTTTCTGCAAATTTGGTTTATAAACATTTAACAAGCGAATGAAAATTTGACTTATATCTAAGTCTGTGTCATGATCCTTGGGACTGGTCTCCGAAGACTATAAAAAATATTGTAAAGGAGAAACACAAGCATCCTTTTTTATCAACTTAAGAGTGTTTTTGTATACATTTTTATCAAAATAATTTTCTTGAAGACCAATCACATGATACAAAATATTTCAGAATTCCATTTTGTTAAGAAGGTGTATTCTATGATATCAAAAAGTCTATATTGTTTTTAATTTATGGTGAAAAATGATTGTAGAAAATGTTCATAAGTCATAAGTCGTTCTGTTATTACTGATATTTGAAAAAAGGTGATTTCAAACTTTGCAAAAGTTGTTTGGGGTTTTTAAGAATCTTTTAACTGAAAGTGCTTTAGCACGGTACAAGGGTATCAACATCTTGTTGACAACCAACATTTGACATTGTGCAAATTCTATAGTCGGTATCATCTGTGTTTGCAAGTACCGTCGTTAGATCGTTCTTGAATGACCATTTGAAACTTATTACAAGACCGTTATTTTCTTGCTGAATTATCTACGGGTCTTGTTCTCTTTCTAAAGAAGTAATTCTTGAAAATCATTTGTCAGTTTTGAATATTGTCAATATTCCCAACAGTCAGAATAAATTTAGTTTCCATATCTATATCATCAGATTCCTAAACTTTACAAAAACTTTTCCAAACAAGGAGACATGGTGGATTCCAGCCTCTTTCTTTACTCCTCACTAAAATATTGACAGTTGTGACTGAGAAACTTCAGGAATACTGTGCAACAATATATTCGAGAAGTGGTGTAAAAGAGATTTGGATGCCTAAAAATTCAAATGAACTTGTTGAAATTTTGAAAGCACAAAATTTTACCGAAATCAACAGCATAAAACCCAAGACTTTATTATACAACTATTCCCCAGGATAAATAAAAGTCCAAGCTTTTTGATATTTCAAAATTTGTGACGACTGCTTACTAAATACAAATGGAATTCATAAATTTTCTTAATTTGTCTACAGTCAGCATGCATATATTGCCCAAAGTTGGGTACAATTTTTAATTTTGGTCGTAGGTTCATATTAGCATAACATAGGTGGACCAATGCTGGGCCAATGTTGACCCCACCATTTAAAAAAAATAAACTTTATTGCTATACCTACATATGAAATAGACACACTGGGCCTATGTTAGACCAACCACACGAGGTCAATGTATCAAGATATTACAAACTAACGTTCGTTATCAAACATTGGCCCAACATTGGTATAGCAATAAGGTTAAATTTGTCCTATATGGTTGGGTCAACGATGACCCAATGAACAGTATTTTTATATCTAGGGCATTATAAATAAAAAATATATTTGCATTTAACGTTGACCTTAAGTTAAAAAAAATTAAGATTTGTACAAATAATTGCTGATTTACAGTAGTTGGAAAAATTGTGGCCATTTTTTTTTTACATTCCTCAAATATTTAAAGGTTTAATTTTGTATGGTTGTGCCTACGGTGGACTATTGTTCATTGCATGTTATTGTATCATGATCGGATCAACGTTGGCCCATTGTTGAGTTTATGGTACTTGGATTTTTCGGTATTTATTCAGTATATGTGTCAATAAGTACCAATATGTTGCTTTACAGTTACATGTACGTGGACAATACCTAACGTTGGGCCAACATAGTTGATGCTGACTGGGTCATGGATCATTTGCAAAATTAGTTTGTTAAAAACAATCTGATTGTACACACAAGCACTCTGAATTTGATATTAAAAAGATGTTTGAGTTTCTGATGGACTATTTTTATTTGGTTTTTGGAGACCGGGTCTTCCAACAATCCAACAATCTACTGAAAGTCCCATGGATATCAATAAAACCTCGTTATTAGAAAACCTAATTTTGTATTTATTCAAAACTTACTTTTCCAAAATCTAATACGTGAAAAGACGAAAACACTTGCTGTGGTCATCAACTCGACATTTTGATATATCCACGACGTATTGTCGATTAACAATCTTTTGGTTATTTCCATTCTTATTTCTACGTGATATATCCCAATAATGGTTATCTAACACCAAAGATTTATGATAAACTTCATGACCTTAACTTTTCAATCGTCAACTTCCATTACTTATGCAGCAATATATCTTATCATCTTCATACGGAGTTTCTGTCTCTGAGTTGTGCTCTACGTGTGAACAATTTATTTCCAAACCAGTTGCCGAAACAAAAATATTAGGAGTATCGTTTAAAGTCACCATTTCATAAGTTCTATGGACGATACAATGAACTTGTAAGCAAATTCAATTTATCATTGAGGCAAATGTTGACTGACGTGTTTCTGTCATTAAACATACCCTGTAAACGAAGTATTCAGGCTAATTATTCCACATGTTCACCTCTCCATGGCACCTGATCCCACCTCTAATACTTTTAGAGGTCTGTGTTTGCTCTGCTCAAAAAAGTTTGTATTTTTTAATGAACTTTTGAGCTCGAATACTGTTTGCTTTCTTCATATAATTCATTCGATACTTTAGGCTGTTTGTAGAAATTTTTTCCAGAGAATATGGCTATAACTGTTTAAAATTTGTGAACTACGTAGAAACAGTCTGCTCAATTTGAATTTTGGAGGATTCTCCCAAATATGTTTAGATAATTTTTTCAAGTTTCAAAATAAATAACTTTTAAAATGAAGTCCTATTCGTGATGGCAAAGGTTATATTGTAAAAAAAAATTATGCTTAAAACAAATCTTAAATATACATACAGCGCCATATGTTGTATAGTAAATGAAATCTGCAGAAATCAATAGTAATATAAAGTGAAGGTCGCGGACATCATTAGCAATATATTGTTGTATTATTAAATTGATATTGATTAATCCAAATAGAAATAAATGAAGTTGTTACTATGTCATCTTTCTGTTACCATTTGTTTCACAAACTTAAACCTATTTTATCAAATATGTGAAAAACTGTTAAGTTTATTGCACAACAAAAATGTAGACTTCAAGAAATGAACAAAGAAATGGTATAAAGCTACAAAGCAGTAAAAACAATCATACTATTATTTTTTTTAAATCTATGAAATTGAGATATGTTAAGTGGGAATTCTTAACATTTAACTTGAAATTAAATAAGTTTTAATTTATCCATATGCTAAGTATTGAAAAGTCTTCAAAGGTGCGCGATACTTTTAAATTTGTTCATTATATATAATGCCAGATCTTAAACGTGAATTTTAATGGACCTTGAACAGTCGGGAACTCAAATCAAAGAGGCATAAAATCTACAAGACTTGTAAATTTCATTTTATTGAGTCGGGCATCTATTTTATATCTCAAGAGATTCCGTGGTTATTTTTTATTAGTAAAATGCCATTTATTGCACGGTATTCATTAAATCTGCCAGTCTATGTCTATTCATCTGAGCGTGCATTCAAGAAATGTCTGTTCTGAATATCAAGAAAAGTACATTTTACGAGATATTACACGATCGTTCGCATAAATGCAAATCACATCTTTTCCAAAAAGCTTTTATAGTTCAAAAGTTATATGGAAGAATTCTACTCCTAGATAATTTTCTCACTTATGGTATGTCGTGTCAGCATCTGATTCTGTGGGAACCTGGTTGAAATGTAGAGTTTCTGCTTATTCTACATTTTTTTAGAATAAGTTTTTTTTTTATTTCTTAATTAATCTTTAGATTAGATAATCATTTATTATAAAGGCTAATTATATAACTCAATATTGCTGCTGATGAAAGACCACTTATTGCCCCTTAGTTTAAAATGTTTAAAATATTAATGAAATAATGACCAGATGTCGTTGTGGTTACATAATGTACTTGAAAGAAAATGAAAAAAAATATGAGATTGTAAATCATTATAAGGTCTATTTATTTTATGATCAGCATTGACCCAGAGTTATAATAACATGAATAAGACAAAGGTAAAATGATTTAACTTAAATTCTTAATGTTAAACACTAACTCTGAAAGTTATTTCCCATCTTTAGCTTAATTTCCAATTAATGTATTTTCACAAATTTAAGCGATATCAACAAAAGAATGAATTCGAATATTAAAGATCTTTTGAGGCTGTAAATGCTTTGATGACATATGTTCACGATGTATTCTCTGCTGTAACAAAATTCAGTGCAATTAATCTGACGTGGTTTATTTGTCGAAATGGGAACTATCAAAGCAAAAATAGCAATATCCCCTCGAGAAATGTAAAAGTCGTAAGGAAAACGAATGTCAGCTGACATAGTAAACATTTTTGGAGAAAAAATGTCTTTTGTTTTGTGCTTATAACAAAATAATATGTTGCACAAAAACAAGAGAACAGATTCTTAGCAAATTTATAATTTATCTTCAGTGATGAGATATATGGAGATAACGAACAGTATTTAAGCTCAATAATCCATAAAACAACAGGAAATAGGAGCAGAGAAAACACGGACCTCCAAAACATCAGAGGTGGGATCATTAAAGAAGTAAGCAATGAGAAGTAATTATATAGAAGTGATTATGAATTTGATGTTTTTCTTTTTATGAAAAGAGAAAAAAAAAACAGAAATGCAAGATCAGATCATCACAGCGACAAATTCTACACGAGTTGGAAAACAGAGAAATACAGAGATTGATAGAATCGGAACTATAGTAGGGCAACTAAATAATGTAATGAAACATATGGAGATAACGAACAGTATTCAAGATCAAAAGTTCATGATACAATACAAAAGAGGAGCAGAGCAAACACGGACATCAGAGGTGGGATCAGGTGCCATGAAGGATTGAGCATCCATTACCAACAGGCCACACCCGCCGTGTGCTCCTTGCCATGATCGGGAAATAACGGAAATATCCGTCGTCAATTCAGTGTATAAATAATGGACCAACAATTAGTATAAAAACATCAGTCAGCATTTGACTCAATGATAAATTGTATTTCCTGACAAGGTCATTGTATTGACTATGTTTTCAAACAATATAGATTGTCGAAATAAGATTATCATGGCATAGTTCCTAGGTAAGGGGTCAAAAACATATTTCAGATTCCTTTTCATTGACGAAATGCAGAAAATCAGACATTGGATTTTTCAGTACATGTATGTGAAACAAGTCATTTATCCAGATTCTTAGAAAATGGTAGTATCCCTGACCTTTTAAGAATGATACAGTATTGCATTTAAAAGATAAAATGCAACAATTTATCCTTCTGTTTCAACTAAATTGGAGGTGATTAAAGTATTAGAAAGATTACATAAACACAGTGTTATGGATCCAGTCGACAAGGCTTGAGTCGAAATCGTCTTTGTTGGTTGAATTTGTACTTGAGAAATCCAAGTTATATTCGCAGTCTGTCTTCTAAAGACGAAATTCTTAAAAGTTTCTTTTCAGTTCTTTTAAGATTCAAGTCAACGTTCATGGCTTAGATTTTTCCCACTTATTTTAAATTGAAAAACTTTCAAATCATTCCTCTTGATGAAAAAAATAGCATACTAAATGGGGTTTATTCATTTCAATTTATAGCGCTTATTATTAAAAAGCTTATTTTATTTTTGATAAGTTATTTAAAGAATAAAATTAATATTCTAAATCAAATCAATTTCTAAAATTGTTTGTCAATATAGATTGACACAAAGATAACTACATGTACTTTTGAGTTTAAAATTGGTTGTGGCACATCTATAAATGTATCATTAAAAATTATATATAGTTATAACACAATGATGATAACAACATAAATCTTCTACTATTACAATTTGACATTATAATTTAATTATTTTAAAAAAAACGTTTCATGTAATTAAAACTTAATAAATATAATTATTTTTTATTTTTTTTTATTTTTAGGATCTGAAAAAATACTAAATCGTTAAATGAATAAAAATAATAAAATTCAACATGATGACAGAAATATGCCACCATAAACGAGGAAACGAATGTAAACAATGATTGTCGTGTGGAAACACATTCGTGTAGTGTGATGTTTGTATTTATTTGATCTGGTAGTTTAAATCTCTTGCACTAACAATAGGGTTTAATACACCTGGACCACCATTTTTAAGTATGTTTACCTATTTAAGCTTAAAGTAACATCTACTTTCACTTCAAAAGGAGAAACTATATATTTAGCTATTACATAAGCATACGAGTTGAAATGTTGTATATTCGGTGAGTAATGATGTAATTCATGTATAATTAAATATAATAAGTTTTTATTCTTCGAAGGTATACACTGTAACAAACACAAAATATTAATAATCGATTTAAAGTTTTTAGATATAACCTTCGGTTATATACATTTGCAGCCATATATAACTTTCACAGACCAAGACAAATGATATGACATGGAACTGAATAGAGAATACCAACTTATAAGTGACCACATCAGCAATGGAGAATTCCGACAGGTAAGTAACTAAATATAGAGGGTAACATGCCAATAACTGACCATATCAGCGATGGAGAATTCTTGCAGGTAAATGTCTTTTTATGAAGAGGGAAGGCCAAAACTTGTCCATTTTATGTCAGATGCAGATAGTTCGGACTGAATATCGGCACCCTCACAATGCCAGTGGTCCTTAGTCATCACGTTCTGTGGGATAATTACATATGAATTTTGGGGAATATATTGATAAAAGTCAAAATGAATCAAAATTTCTCTCCATAAGGGTAAACATGTGACCATCCTATGAAGAGGGTTGATTTTTGATGCAATCAAACTTAATAAATTAACAAAATAGTATGCAAGTGAAGTGACTAATGACAAGCTAATTGAATTTAAGAGTTCCATTTTTATTGAAAAAGCAGCGGCCAATGATATCAAAAAGCCTGTACTTTATATCTAAAGTATATAAAGTTAAAAAGTAGTAATTTTGTTGATTTTGATAAAGGTTTTTGTGATTTCAATTTTTTTCAAAATATTCTTTGGAATTTTTAAGTATCCATATCTGATTTACACCACCCATCAAATAATGAGTATATTATTGCACAGTACTCCTGAAATTTCTCCCACTACTCTTTAGGAGTAAAGAAATAGGCTTTGTAAAATATTTTGAAATCCGCTATCTTTGTTTGTAAGGATATTTATGAAGTTTCAGAATCAAATATGAAATCAGTATTTAAAACAAGAGGCCCATGGGCCACATTGCTCACCAGAGCACTGTGGCTAGGAAAAAGGAGAATTGGTTTAAACTTGAAAAGCTTAAATCCAAAAGAAGTCCCACGACCAATCATGGCTTTGCTATTCTTGAGAAGAAGATTTTTAAAGAATTTTCCTATATATTTCTATGTAAAACTTTGGTCGGCCATTTTGGCCCCGCCCTACCCCTGGGGGGGGGGCATGATTTGAACAAACTTGAATCTACACTACCTGAGGACTCTTCCATATAAATATGATCAATTATGGATTTGTTATTTTTGAGAAGATTTTTAAAGAATTTTCCTATACATTTCTATGTAAAACTTTGGTCGGCCATTTTGGCCCCGCCCTACCCCTGGGGGGTCATGATTTGAACAAACTTGAATCTACACTACCTGAGGATGCTTCCAAATAAATATGATCAATTATGGCTTTGCCATTCTTGAGAAGAAGATTTTTAAAGAATTTTCCTATACATTTCTATGTAAAACTTTGGTCGGCCATTTTGGCCCCACCCTACCCGTGGGGGTCATGATTTGAACAAACTTGAATCTACACTACCTGAGGATGCTTCCATATAAATATGATCAAATTATGTCTTTGTTATTCTTGAGAAGAAGATTTTTAAAGAATTTTCCTATACATTTTTATGTAAAACTTTGGCCGGCCATTTTGGCCCCGCCCTACCCCCGGGGGTCATGATTTGAACAAACTTGAATCTACACTACCTGAGGATGCTTCCATATAAATTTGATTTATGTTTCCCCATAAGTTTCATCTTTCCTGGCACAGTGGTTCTTGAGAAGAAGATTTTTAAAACATGCCACCAAATTTTCATTAATTCTCAATTATCTCCCCTAGAGTGAGGGCGTGGCCCTTCATTTGAAAAAACTTGAATTCCCTTTACCCAAGGATACTTTGTAGCAAGTTTGATTGAAATTGGCCCAGCGGTTCTTGAGAAGAAGTTGAAAATGTGAAAAGTTTACAGACAGACGGACAGACGGACGCCGGACAAAATGTGATCAGAAAAGCTCACTTGAGCCTTCGGCTCAGGTGAGCTAAAAATCATTTTGGTTGTTGCAGGAATATTGAACACCGACAAATGATTTTCATGGATTTCAAATTGGAAATTAAGTGTATTGCTGCTTTGAATTAAGTTTTATGTTTTCCATTCTTATTAACCTGCAAATGAAAATTATGTATATTTTTCCCTCAATGGACAAAATTTCAAACTATACACTGCCACTCTCCACTCTACTCATACCAATGTTCTTTCTGTTTCTTTTAAAAGGAGGTTGGATCCTGCCTTCAAAAGTAATGACAGTTTTTTTTTAATCAACTGTATTTTTAGAATTCATACACATAGCTTTATTAAAAACCAAAATAAAAATAGGGGTCAATGCGCTTCTATTGGTGCTACAGAGTAATTAGTTTTTTAAAGTTTTTCTCCAGTATTTTTTGCTCAAATAATTTAAGGGAACAAATACAGTCTTATTTCATTTAAAGAGACACATTAAAATTTGTGACAAAGAAAAAAATTCAGATTACTCCGCATGTTCAGTTATTTGACCTTTTTTCACTCAAACGTTTTCGTTTTTCTGGCATTGAAAATTAAACGAGCAAAAAGATTCTTTGAAAGTAATGACATTTTACTGAATTTTAGAAGAATGGTTAAAAATACTGTATATATATTCAGAAAAGGAAATTAAAAGTGGTGTTGTGTTAATTTTTAGATATTCCTAAAATAGTGCTAATTTTAAGCTGAATTTGGGGTTATTTTTTCTTCATTTCACAATATATTGGACACAGATTTGAAGTTATAATATCTGTATAATATCATTTCACACAAAAATATATTTAAAATTTCATTTCATTTTAAAGTTATTGACAATTTCAATTTTTTTTCTATGTGTTTGATTGACACATCCTTGCTCTCTTACATATTTTACTTATATTCTTAATACTTAGGAAAAGTGGCAATTTTGTTGTGTGTAAATAAAAAATATTAAAACTTTAATCCAGAAAAATAATTATATTCAGAGTAGAAATATTATGAAGCAAAACCTCTTCCACAGGCATCGTCATTCCGCGCAAAGTGTTGTGTGCAGCGTTTAGCAAATTGATCGCACCCGTAAAATGTACACAGTTTTTGTAAAAACAGGACACGAGCTCTGTTATTGTTGATGTTGGCGATTCATCGGGTGCATTTAATTGTTAAAGTCTGCTCACCACGACTGCACGGACTGACAATATATTGTGTGTATGTTTTGCTTTCGATTAACATTTCTACTCTGAATTTTCTGAATTATATTATTTTTAATATGTTTCGTTTATACACAACAAGATTGCCACTTTCTCTAAGTATTAAGAATAAAATTAAAACTTGTGGAAGTCCAAGGATGTGTCAATCAAATCCGTCTGCAGACCTAGTCTTGAGCTTTCATATGGTTCTTTTTCTCTTTTTAGTGCTTTACTGTATTTGTCAATGTTTTTATGGACCGAAGATATGGACAAAACTGGAGGGAAAGAGGAATCCAGGTAATTAAGTCTTTTTAAACATATTTCTACAAAGCCATTTATCACATACATGTATTAATAAAGGTTCGTGTTTGCTCAGCTCTTATTTTTTGTATTGTTTTAAGGACTTTTGATCTTCAATATTGTTCGTTATCCCCATTTGTTCCATTGCTATGGTAAATATGTATGTTACCAGATTTTGCTTTATTTGTTCTGTAAACTATGTGTATTCATTACATCAAAATATTTTAGTTCCCCTTTCTAAATCAGTACAAGGAAATAGAGTGGAGCCGCAGGTCATTTGTTAGACATACAAGGATCATAAACTCATCAGAACGAACTCAAATTGTTTCAAGTAATCATATAGCTGTTTTTTTTTACTTCCGTATCTTGAAATTATTTCAAGTAATTTTATTTATGTTGTTACATTGTAGCATAAAAAATGAGGCTAAAATAATGGTTATCAAATTCTTAAATCTGGTAAACAATACGAATTCTGAACAGGGTAAAAGACGGACCCCTGGAAACAGAAGAGGTGGAATCAGGTGACCAGGGGAAGTGAGAGGGCCCCCTGTCGACCGGTCATCCTTTGTGTTGTTAAGGTAGATGGAGTACTCTGAAATCAAATTAAACTTAAAAGCAATAAGCTAACGAATAATATAAGACATTTCAGATAAAATTCGACGATAGGTTTTCTTTACAAACAAGATCATTAATACCATAATGACCATAGAATTTGCGGGGAAAAGTTTATTATCATCGGCTTTGTTGAAGTCCTAATGGTAACATCAACTTTTAGACGGAATCTTGTCTTGATTTAAAATTGAATTAGTTGAGAGATGAACATTACTTGCAGGTAATTGGAATGTTGCTACATAAATAAGAGAAAATGACGACGGAAGACATATTGTTTGTAATACAGTTTGTTATAACATGTGGCAGGTATTAGTCATCTTTAATCGGCATGACGTCAAAATTTGAAACAGATGTGAAAGATTCTGTATACACCTTTATTTTATCTTCACTGTCATATATATATAGTCAATATATAAAAGAAAATATTGTAATGTTTTTGTTTTATATGAAAATAGATTATTGTTTTAAATAAAACAGGGAAAAGAATTTTGTGTTTATCTTATAAGCCCTTACCATGGTACCTGATTATTGCCTAAATCTTGGAGCCTAGTTAGTGCCCTTATTATGGCGCTTATAAAATGCCCTAAATGACACCTAAAAACAATGGTGCAGCGGTCCTATACTTGGAGCCTAATGCCCTTACAGGTGCCCTAAATGATGTTAGGTATCAGACAGGGTATATAAGGAGAGAGCGAGACAGTGAGTAGACATAAATTGCTTGTACTGGATTGTAAACTGCGTTTGGATACTGTTAATATACTCGTTGAAACAAACTCTGGTGTTGTTCTTGTATTGTATCTATAAAGACCTAGACTTCCTAACTTAAGCACAGGATCCACAATGTTTTGTGGCGCAGGGACTTTGTGAGTTATCACTCATTTAGGACATATTTTAAGAGATATCACCGGGGTAAAACCCCGATAACGTCGCAACAGATTCTTTATTTATAAAAAATGTAGATATATTGGACTTCCGGTTGACGAATGGCGGGGTGAGTGGTGTTTTTGGAGCTCCTGGGATATTTCTATTGTAAATAACTTTTCACACGTCTGTCAGGATTTAAATATTTTAGGCTCATATCGCTTTGTTTAATATAAGAGTGTGAAATATTCTTAATGTACAGTGTGTCCTTTTTTGATATCCAGAGGCTTTAAAATGCGGAAGTTTTTTTTCTTGGATGGGAGGGTGTTTACATCAGTGTGTGGGAGGGTTTTATAATATTGTCTACATGTATATACAAACAATTTTCAGACTGACTGTAGAAATAACAAACAATCTTTTCATCTTCTTTTTGTTATTATATGAATGATTTAAAAATTGGTTGCCAAAATTGTCTGGGACTTGCTTCGAATAATATAAAACGTAGGGATATTTTTAACAGATGTCGAGATAAATTTGATATTACTTTCCTTATAGATACACATAGCTCGACGGAAACGCAGACCATTTGGAAAACTGAATGGGGATAGAAAGGGGTGTTTAGTTCAAATAGTAGCAGCAGCAGGGGAGTTGCGATCTTATTTAAAAACTCGTTTGAATTTGAAATATGTAAAGAAATCATTGACTCAGATGGGAATTTCATTATTTTAGATTTAAAATGTTTCAATAAAAAAAATAACCTTAGTTGCTTTATATGGTCCAAATGAGGATAATCCAAACTTTTATTCTTCAATTCACCGCAAAATAGAAGCTATTGGAAATGACTCTATTATAATCGGAGGAGATTTTAACGTGCCCTTAGACTATCAAAAAGATACTAGCAACTACAAGCACAAAAATAATCCTAACGCTAGAGAAAAAATCTTAGAAATGATACCAGATTTAGATCTGGTTGATGTATGGAGGGAATATAACCCAGATATATCTAGATTCACATGGCATGGCCCAAAGAGTAAGCAAGCTAGATTAGATTACTTCTTAATCTCCGCTGACCTTAAACCTTGTACGGTGAAGACCGACATAGGGTATGCGTACAATTCTGACCACTCTTTCATTGAAATTTCCTTCAAGTTCTCAAACCAAATTCGAGGACTTCGAAAAAGCTTTTGATACTGTTGATTGGAACTTTATTTTTAAAACTTTAGAATTTTTCAACTTTGGGGGATCAATAATAAAATGGTTTAAACTACTCTATCACGATGTATCTAGCTGTGTGCTTAACAACGGTCATTTTTCCTCCTTCTTCACAATAAGAAGAGGTGTTAGACATGGGGACCCTCTTTCGCCTTATTTATTTATTCTAGTGGTAGAGCTCCTCAGCGCCTCTTTAAAAAACAATCCTGATATTGAGGGAATAAACATTAAAGATTCAGAATACCTTGTTAGCCAAGATGCAGACGATACTTCTCTAGCGCTCGAAGATGATGAAAAATCCCTGAACTTAGCACTAAAATGCATAAACTCCTTTGCTGCTTGCTCCGGGCTAAAACCCAATTTCGAAAAAACACAAGCTTTATGGATTGGTGCAAAAAGGGGCTGTGGTCAAGAGATTAAGACAAAAGAAAAAATAATGTGGAACCATGACGGTAAATTCAAACTCTTAGGTATAACTTTTGACTTAAACAAACCTGATATCACGTATGATAATTATGAGGAAAAGTTACAAGCTGCCAAAAAGCTTATCAATGATTGGTCTTTTAGAAACCTCACATTGATCGGAAAAGTCACCGTGCTCAAAACAATGGTTTTACCAATTTTTGTACAACTTTTCACTGTTCTTCCAGACCCACCTTCAGATTTTTTAAAGAAATTTCAAAATATGTTTTTTGAATTTATCTGGGAAGGCAAACCAGACAAGATCAAGCGCAACGTTCTATATAATTCAACAGAAAACGGAGGGCTTAAGGTTCCTCATCTAACATCTTTCTGCCAAGCCTTGAAAATATCATGGGTCAAGAAAATACTTGACCCTAATATTCATTCGCCATGGAAACTCTTGCTCTCAGACACGACACAAAAATTCGGAAATGACAAAATGTGGTATTTAAGAAATGAAGGTTTAGAAACCATTGCAAGTAAATTTAATCCATTCTGGAAAAGTGTATTAATATCTTGGGGGAAAGGCTAGTCAAAACTCTACCACAGCCTCTTGTGAAATTCTTAGTCAACCACTATGGCTAACTAATGATATCAAAGTTGGAAAAAAATATGTGTTTAAGCGAAAATGGATTACCAATGGCATATTTTTCATCAATGATTTAATTACGGAAAATGGCGATTTCATGAATTTTAACCAATTTAATAATAAATACATGTTAAATACAAATTTCGTGGAATATACCGGATTATTATCAGCAATCCCTAAACACTGGAAGCAAATAATAAGAAATCATCAAAAATTGAATGAAATTAAAAGTGAAAATATTTTAAAACTTCAAAGAAATGTTAAAGTCTCAAAATACTTTTATCATTTCTTTGTTGAAAAGATAGCAGAGTTCCCTTCAATGGCTTTAAGAAAATGGGAGGAAAAACTTTCAATGCATATTCCTGAAAATAAATGGAAAAATTCATTCTCTTTACCCTATTTAATAACTGAGGACACTAAACTCTGATGCTTTCAGTTTAAGCTTTTACATCAAATATTTTTTACAAATAGCAAACTTATGAAATGTAAATTAGCTGAAACAAAACTTTGTTCCTTTTGTCATGATACTAAAGAAACACTTATCCATCTAATATGTTTGTGTCCTTTTTCAATTACTTTATGGTCTAACTTAAGAGATAAACTTCGTAACACTTGTGGTTTAATAATTGAATTTACACCTGAAGAAATAATATTTGGATATAATAGTTGTAGTAAAACTGCTTTCAGATCGTTGAACATAATTATTCTAATTGCAAAGCAATATATAATGCATTGTAAATGGAAAAATATAACGCCCTCTTTTCTTGCTTTTTTGGAAGTACTTAAATATTATAAAACTATAGAACTTTTTTCCTCCTTTTCTCTTTCTTATAAAAAAGCAGACATAATAAAGCAAAGTTGGGATTTTTTAAAAACATTTCTCAGTCAGTGAAGATAAAATACAGAAAAATAACTAGTTTTAATTGTAACGGGGACCGTTACAGATGTTCCCCAAACGCTCCCCAACTCCCTTTTTGTGCAATTTTTCCTGTAAGACTTTTTAAAAATATGCTCAGTATCAGTATCATTTCATCATAGAATTATTAAAACTACAATGATATCAACTATATCTCATTTAACGTATTGCATGCGCACGCACATGCATGCACATGCAAGATGATCGTGGCATGTTGTCTAAACCATTAACATATCTATATATCGTGAGAATTAATAAAAATATCATAAAAATATAAATGTTACTGTTTTTCAAATATATTGGCTATTTTACGTATTGCGCATGGGCATGCATGCATGTCCTTGAATTTAAATTTGATAGTAGCATAATGCAGAAATCCATTACACCTATTCATATTCTGAATTTCATCCCGTTTTGTTGAGAACTAAGGAATTTATAGACATTTAACGATTCAGCCAATCAGATTGCAGCACACGTGCATGCGCATGCTTTCATGATAATTCTTATATATCATGCTGTAGATCTTCATAGTGTATTAATACATGTATATTCAAAATTTTAAAGCATTTGGTCAAAAAATAAGAAAGATATTGAGACTTAAGCTTCAGCCAATCAGAGCGAAGCGGACGTGCATGCGCGTGAGATCTTGCTTTTTTGACCATGTCATCATGTCTATACTACTAAACTATCCTCACTTTATGAGTTTCAAAGCATACAGTCAAAAAATAGAAAAGTTACGGCTATATCTATTATATTGGTCATTTCACGTGTTGCACGTGCACGCTCTTGCAAGCACGTGCGCGGAAAATGACCTTGATTCCGCAAATCTACATTACATGTCTACTGACCTTAAAAAGGTTTTACCTATATCGGATGAACAGTTTACAAGATCACTCGCGGACAAAAAAGTACCCAGGAAGAAGAAGAAAAATAATAATATGGCATCTATCTCGCCTATATGCGAATAAGATGCTTTTATCTTGGCAGCGCAATTTTTTTTTTTTGGCGCAGTTACCTCTCCTTATTTTGGCACGAGTTATCTAACCTTCAGTTATATATAAAGAAAGCACTCATGCGGCAAACTCTCTCTTTGCCGGCTACACGCTAGTTGCAAGGTTGGTGTTATTCAAATTTTAGAAAACGACTAAGTATAGAGATTTAAAATAGATTTTTGCTAAAGCCTTGATTGCTTTTAATTATTGGTTAAATTTGTACTGCTTATTTATATATTCGTTGACGATAGAAAGGTTTTAGACCAGGTCAGACGCATTTCAATTTTTATATTTTTTGCATCACCATGTGCTCGCCGCCATCTTTGTCCCTAGTAATCGAACATGTATTTGATAATGATTTATAACTTTAGCTTATGATTAATAAACAAATAAATAAGAACAATGCAGCGGAGGATGTTTATTAGTTCCTTACTAAAATTTAAAAACGTGACTTAATCGGAGGTTGATACCACTGTCTACAGATTTCCTAAGAGTTATCGCCCGTTGTCGGCGTAACGCTCAATTTTACCACTTTGTCATTTGTAAGTAAGCTGTTGATATTTCTTTTTTTGTACCTGTATTGCCACAGGACGGGTCAACATGCAAATTGGAAAACATAATGAACATATTTAATACAGATTTTGTTTCTAGGATACTGGCCCATAGAGTTGGTAAGGTTATAGAGGGAAAATAGTGCCTTGAATTTATTGACCCTGAATTGAACTCGCAAAAGGGGGGAATAATTTCTTTTTTTGTAAATCATTAAATGTCAAAGTCAAATTTTAATTTTTTGTATAATTGGAGAAATTTTGTTTTAAATTAACTTTTCATTTTTGTTTTTTGGGACTCAACATGCCACGCACAAAGCGATCAACTAAAGGTAGACCACCACAACGATTTGATCCAGCTGAAACAACGATGGAGAATCGGGGTCGCACAAGAAGGCGGTTGGACCGAACCCAAGCAACCCCAACCCCGAACATGCAAACCCATCCAGAAGCTACGTATATACCAGGTCCATCTAGTCGACCCATGCAGCCTCTGCAGCAGACACAACATGAGGCCCAACCACTGCCTGCGGCCACAACACAACATCAAGTCAGCCAGCAGTCAATAATGCAACCTGCTCCAATACCTCAGCAGACCCAACATGAGGCCCATACACTGCCGGCTGCCACAACACATCATCAAGTCAACCAGCAGCCAGTTGCGCAACCTGCTCCAATACCTGCACAGTCACTGCATTACACGATCCCCCAAGCCCAACCACAGCAGACTTTCTTGTCAGGTCCATCGCATCAACCCATTCAGCCTCAGCAAGCCCAACAACAGACTCCCACGACACAGCAAGTACAGCCCCAGGCCCAAACAAGCAATGATCAGGAATCCGTACCAGTGCATTCGGTTCATAATCTAGGTATGCACATTAATCAATCATTAAAACAAAAAATAATTGAAGGTCAGTTTGTAGAATTACAGTCTCTGCTTCCACCTAAACCTGGGGGTACTGATAAAAAACTAACCCTAAGTGCCACAGGAGAAATTGTAACAAAGGAAAATGTGGCTAAAATATATACAATTGAAAAATGGACTGATGTCATGCTCATGTTTGCATCTGTTTACATATCTGCCCATCCAGATAAAGCAGTAGATATGCTAAAGTACATCCATACAGTTCGGTTGGGGGCTTCAAGGGGGGCCACAGGGTGGTACCAATATGACACGCAGTACCGTCTGCGGAAATCAATAGATCCCTCTAGTTCTTGGGCATTAGTTGATTCAGAGCTGTGGTTGTTATACATGAATCCTACTTATCAGCTTGGATTTCCCCAGACTCAAAGCACGCAAGTAAACAAATGTTGCTACGATTTTAATTTTCGGGGGTCCTGCAGTCGATATCCGTGTCAGTACATGCACACGTGCACACGTTGTGGTGGCTTGCACTCAGTCATACAATGCAATTATCAAAGAGCCCAGGTAAATACCAGTAGCTCATCAAACTCCACAAACTCCTTTCGAACCCAGTCCATGCAACCACAATCACAATTTAGAAATGCATATACAAGACAACAAGCTCAACCAAACTCCTACCAAAGATCTCAGTCCCACTTCCAAAATTACAGGGGAAATGGTCAGAGATATTTGGGTCCTAGGAAAAACACCAATTAAAATTCCCATATTAAAGAGTTACCTTGATCTTTACCCAAACAAATCTGTAGCAAACAAATTGTTAAGTGGCTTTTCTGAGGGGTTCAGACTTTATTACTCAGGTCCAAGGTTACATATAGAAAATAACAATTTAATTTCAGCTTATGAACACAAAGCAGAAATAAAAGAAAAAATTAACAAAGAAGTTGAATTAGGCAGGGTGGGATAAGAAACAGAGTAAAAACAATATGTTCCCCAACTTCGTTTGGGGAACATAATAAATGTTATTGTACTTTTTTTTAATTGTTCAATGGAAGCATTTTATGTCTATTATGTATAAATATTTGCCTTTTTTCCACTACATTGTAACTTTGTAATGTTTGTATGATGCATGTTATGACAGAAATAAAAAATATGAATGACAAAAAAAAAAAATGTAGATACACTATATTAGTATCTAATCGCTGCATTTAGATGTACTCATAAAGTGCTTCAACATTGTGTTTTCCTATTTTTTGTCACCTTTTCCAGATGTGTTTGACTGATTTAGTCTATCCTCTTTTTTCCAGATGCGATTGACTGATTTGGCCAAAGCTATTCATGTAACATGGCATTTTCTTTTCCAGATGTGGTTGACTCAGTGTTGTAACATGTTCTCTTTTTCCAGACGCGGTTGACTGATTTAGTCAGTGTTATTACACGGTACTTTCTTTTCTAGATGCGGTTGACTGATTTAGTCAGTGTTATTACACGGTACTTTCTTTCCAGATGCTCTTGACTGATTTAGGTAATGAATATATGCCGAATACTGCTCTAAATGTAAAATTATCAGACTGTTTGAGGCCCGTTAGGGCCGAAAACTTTCTGATAATTTTACATATAGAATAGTATGAGGCATATATCTTATTTAAAACATTGCCATTTTAATGTCCAAAAGTTACCTGGAGGAGTCCGATAATAACACAATTGAAGTTTAGGCATCCATTGTTTTCCACCTGTCTGATAAGTAGATAAAAGAAATGAGACGGTAAAGTGAGTGAAGTGAGTGAGTGAACTCTTGTTTCATTTTAAAAATTCATTCATTCAATGGCAGTCGTTTCGTTTAGCAGGACAGGGGTCCGGTGTTGAAAGATTTTTTGGGAGGAACATTTTTTATTTATGATGTGCATAAATTGACATTGATACTCACATAATTTTGGGTGATATTTTAACCGTCACCATGGAAAGTAAAATGCGAATTTTTACCCTATCTGAAATTTTAGCTTAGGTAATGGACATTCTCAGGTCTTGAAAGTGCTGCCAATGGGGAACAAACATAAAAGGAGATTGCATAATCTTTTTTTCAGAAATGGATTTAAATTCGCTTATTCAAAGTGCAGAATTTAAAAACTCTTTTAAAGAGTGGAAAGTATTAATGTTGTGGAAGGTTTAAACATGGATTTGCTTTTTTGTAGTGTGATCAACTTAATTTCCTTGCGTTTGGTTTCCCTGAATTTTTTCCCTAACATTTTTATTGGGGGTTTCCAGACATATTTAATCTAAATTTCACTCCTCTTTTTGTTTTTTAAATACCCTCCGATTTTGTTATTAAGAGTCATTATGTTTTCATTTTCGTGACAGAGGATGTGTTGTATTTAGTTGCAATCAGATACACAGGCACTAGACATTTTAGAGGACGGCACTATTAATCCAACAGCTGAATCGAAACATACGGATATGCCATGCCTTGCCAATTCAATGAAAGAACAGTTAAAGAATTTTTCTAGTAAGATATTAATATATAATGTACATGAATTTGTATTTTCATCCAGCTTGATTAATTTTTCTTATTCTTAAAATTTGTTATACCAGCTGTAATTTATAAGTTGGTTTATTATCATCCAGTCTGTTTATGTTTGTTAGGATGTAACATAAGAAATTCGAAGTGAGATTCTTTTTTGCTTTGATGTGTAAATTTTAAAAGGAAGTAATGTGTTACTCGAATCTTTTTTTCACAAATCACCTATTTTATTTCAACAAAATACATTTCATGTTTTTGTGCATTTCTATGATCTTTGAATTGTTACAAAATTTCAAAAAGTTTCTACAGCGAATTTGATTCTTTGCATCAACTGTGTATCATACATACATGTATTTTTACTGAATTTTAGTGTCTGACCATGGAACTCCAACTGTATCCCAGTTTCGAGAAAGTTTGGGACAGTTTGCACCAGAAATTATCAAGGATATTGAGCAGAGCACTAGAGGTCAAACTGAAAATCCAGCATGGAGGGCTATGAGATATGGAATGCTTACAGCTTCTAATTTTCGTAAAATTTGCCAAGCAGTAGACAAGGGTCACTGCCCACCGTCCCTCCTAAAATCACTCATGTTGAAATACAACTCAAGCATTTCTGTGCCTTCTTTAAATTGGGGATTAAAAAAAGAGAAAGTGGTTCGTGAGCTTTACACAAGGGCAAGTATAGGTGTTCTCACAAGAGGGTTTTGTCGAGGTAAAGGGTCTACATGTAATGAGTGATTACCCATTTATTGGTTGTAGTGTAGATGGAATTCTTTCTTGTCAGTGTCATGGCAGAAAAATTTTTGAGATAAAATGTCCCTTTTCATCAAAACATAGGCATCCTAAAGAGGTTGCTGTTCTGAAAGGCTATTAATTTGCTGATAACGTGTCTTTGGTTACCGAGAAATCTGAATATTATCACCAAATGCAGGGTCAGATGGGTATTTATGGTATTCCACACTGTGATCTTGTCATTTATACAGAAAAAGGTATCCATGTTTCACAACTTCCATTTCATGAAGCATTTTTCAGAGATATGATAATGAAAATGAATGTTTGTTTTGATCGTTATTTATTTCAACAGTTGTTGACTGATGTATCAAATATGGAATGAAAATAGAACTGAACTGAACATTTCTTCACAGTTCCAGGAAAATACACATAAGTATTAGTATACATGTCTTTACCATAATTTAAAAACATAACAAGAATAAAGGTCACTGCCACAGCATATGATATCATTGATATGCCCTTCAAATATTACATATACTCAGTTAACATTGCCAAAAAAAAAACCTGGCTTGACACAAATTTTTTCCATTCCTTATACTTAATGTGCATATCCTGTGTTATAAGTAAGATCAATGATACATTACATCTTGATTGCTTGTGATAGTGCAGTTTAAAGAAATTTCCATATGCATCTTTGTTTATTGTACATTTTATGAATCAATTGTTAACAATGCTGACGCTTATTAAAATGTCAAAACACAAATTGTTATGTTTATTCTTTAGATTATCAAATTATCATCTTAGTGAGACATGACACTATGCAATTTGTTATAGAAAATATAAAACTAAAAAATACATTATACAATATGAAATAAGTTTTAATTGCTTTACACCAAATTTATTTGAAATCGGAGGCTAGCCAGCAATAACTATCTGAAAATCTGAAACAAATTATCAACTGCAATATTAGAGGCTAGATTTTCTCTACCAAATATTCCCAGTACTTATCTGGCATACATTTCATACAACATTATTTCACTAGCTGGTGGTCTAAATTGCATAAAGCTGCACACAAGCATACTATCTGATCAATGATGGGCTTCAATTTAAGGGGTATACCCTGCAAAATGTTGAAACATTTAAGTCGACCAATTGCCCTCTCTACATGTATTCTTGCCCTAGCTATGCGTCTTGTTTTTGTTACAGCTAAACCCGAGAGTTGTCTGTTAAAAGCAAAGGGGGGAATGTTTAGCGTAGCTCCTTTTAGAGCCAAGTTTCCTCTTATCAAAAAGCCTCGATCTGCCATTATGTCATCTCCTCTTTCTATATATTCTAAAAATCCAGATTCTTCAACTATCCGTTTATCAGAGATGCTGCCAGTGAATAAACTAGACAAAAAGCAGATTGATCCTGTTGGGGTAATTGCAATTAATGACTTAAGAGTATTGTGGTGCTTATAAGATGACCAAGTAATTCTTTGTGAGGAAGGTAGACTGGGTTTTTGAATAAAAAAACTCTGTGCAGTCAATAACACACCTTGTGTTGGGGAAATATTTAAAACAACTCGGTAATTTTTGTGCAATTTGATTTCTAGTTGGCCATGAAATTAAGAATTTAAGTTCCAATGAGAGAAAAGTTGTCCATGTGAAAAAATTTTTACTGACAGTTCCAGCCTGTACACCAAAGATAGCACCCAAAGTTTTTGTATCAATCCCTCTTCTGAGGCGCATCAGGGTCATCACCATTTCTTCCCGTATAAATAATTGTCTCTTTGGCCCTCTCCTTTTCGTCTAAAAATGTAGTATAGTTTTTAAAGAGTTGGAACTATAAATGTCAGTAACAATAAATACTTAATTTTAAGTTTAACTATAAACAATTTGAAAATTTTGAATATTATAAATTTATGTAAATACTTAAAAATCCTATGAAATGTGGATGATCAAATAAGGCAAGAATGTACACCTATATCCCTAGGAGTTTTATTTTCTTAATATGAAGCAATAGTACCTCATTGTTTTCCAAGTTAGTTTCCTTTCCCCTCCAGTATGAAAGTTTGGCAGCTTTGTCTTTGAGCGAATTGAGCAACAGAAAGAAAATGCCAAGAGAGAGCCCTGTTATAATATTCATGAACATAAATTATTGTGAAAAATTATATCAAGAAAATATTTATTTAAATACAAGCATCATAACAGTGTAGACAGCTTGCTGCTACATGATTAGACTAAGATTTATTGAATTATTAAAAATGAAATAAAAATAGTTTTGACATACCAGTATAAAATTTACAGGACGCATCATCCTTCCGGACATCATTCATGACATGGCTTCTTCTCATACTGCCTTTGTCCTTCAGATGTATATCATCATATGCTGATAAATCTTCTAATGTAACATCAGTCTGACACTGGATACTGGTAGTGGAAACAGCAGTGGTGTTGGCTTTTGAACAATATGAATGGTCAACTAAAAAAAAAGAAAAATATATTGGCCATTTTAAAGCAAGTAAAATTCGCCACCAGATTACTCCCCCCCCCACCCCACCCCCCCCCCCAAAAAAAAAAAAATTCTGTAGATCATTAATATGATACCTTTGGGGATGTCATCCTTTCCTTCTATTACAGGCAACACTTCCACATCTTCATTATGTATTTGTAGTACATCACAGTCAGACTCAGCACTGCTTTGAATTCCCTCAACTTCTGAAGACATTTCTTCAAGGGCCCCCACATCCCAGCAAAATAGCTCTGAATAAAAAAATGTCATTTTCTAGACAAACTATAGGCCTAAATTAAACCAAAATACATAACAATAAAAACTTAACAATACAACAGATCAATCTTAATATATAACGAGTGATACTCATATAAACTTGTCACAAAGATGATTTAGATCACGTACCATTTTTTATTTTCTTTTCCTGTGGCCCATTTCCGTTGTTAGTTTCAACTCTCGACAACACTCGTCTCTTTTTCCTGTATGCTTTCTCTACATCAAAGGGTGTACCTGTGGCTGGCAACGGGTCTGGGTACTCTTCTGTAGGCCTTCCAGATACAAAATGCTTGGAGCATATATAAGTGGACGTGTTTACATTCGCTACCGTAAAGTTTTTCCTACCACACAGTTTCACCCACCTCTGGCATTTATCTGCCTGGGAAAACGGTTTTGGAAAAGGAATCCACGTTACTCCACTCATGTGCTCTCTTTCTGAATACCGTGAATCGCTATTACAGGTCCCCCAAAAACAATGTTTAACCATACTGGTTATTTACGCAAACTATAACTGTATAGGTTCAAATAAGCCGCGCGTCGTAATGTCTGGTATCGCTTAAAGCATTGAAAATTATGACGTCAGGGCTCCTTATATCATGTATAATTGGAAAAATCGACTATTGTGGCCCCGTCCCATCCCCGGGGATCATGATTTGAACAATTTAGAATCTGAACTTCCCCAAGATGCTTCCACATCAGATAAATCTTTTGTGACCCAATGGTTCTTTAGAAGAAAATTTCATGTCAAACTTTGATTCCCCATTGTGGCCCCGCCAAAACCCCGGGGCTCATGATTTGAACAATTTAGAATAAACGCTACTTCAGGATTCTTTCACATAAGTTTAAGCTTTTCTGGTCCAGTGGTTCTTGAGTAGAAGACTTTAAAAGATTTTCCTATAAATTTCTTTGTAAAACTTTGATTCACCATTGTGGCCCCGCATAACCCACGGGGGTCATGATTTGAACAATTTAGATCTTACACTACTTCAGGATGCTTCCACATAAGTTTCAGCTTTTCTGGCCCAGTGGTTCTTGAGAAGAAGATTTTTAAAGATTTTTCCTATATATTTGTATGTAAAACTTTGATTCACCATTGTGGCCCCGCATAACCCCCGGGGCTTATGATTTGAACAATTTAGAATAAACGCTACTTCAGGATTCTTTCACATAAGTTTAAGCTTTTCTGGTCCAGTGGTTCTTGAGTTGAAGATTTTAAAAGATTTTCCTATAAATTTCTTTGTAAAACTTTGATTCACCATTGTGGCCCCGCATAACCCACGGGGGTCATGATTTGAACAATTTAGATCTTACACTACTTCAGGATGCTTCCACATAAGTTTCAGCTTTTCTGGCCCAGTGGTTCTTGAGAAGAAGATTTTTAAAGATTTTTCCTATATATTTGCATGTAAAACTTTGATTCACCATTGTGGCCAAGCCCTATCCCCGGTGGTCATGATTTGATCAATTTAGAGTATACACTACCTCAGGATTCTTCCACATACGTTTCAACTTTTTGGCCCAGTGGTTCTTTGGAAGAAGATTTTTATAGATTTTTCATTTATATTTCTATATTAAAACTTGATTCCCCATTGTGGCCCCGCCCAACTCCCGGGGGTCATGATTTGAACAATTTAGAATAAACACTATCCCAGGATGCTTTCATATAAGTTTCAGCATTTTGGTACAGCGGATGTTGAGAAAAAGATTCTCAAAGACTTTTTAAAATATATTTCTATGTAAAACTTTGATTAACCATTGTGGCCCGCCATATCCCCAGGCGTCATGATTTGAACAATTTATAATCCATACTACCTCTGGATGCTTCCACATAAGTTTAAGCTTTTCTGGTCCGGTGGTTCTTGAAAAAAAGATTTTTCCTTTATATTTTCCTTTATAATTGATTTAAACAATTTAGAGTATACATTACCTCAGGTTTCTTGCACATAAATTTCAGTTTTTTTGCCCAGTAGTTCTGAAGAAGAAAATTTGTAAAGTTTGTTCCTATATATTTCTATGTAAAACTTTCATTCCCTATTTTGGCCCCGCCCTATCCCCGGGGGTCATGATTTGAACAACTTAGAATCTACACTATCCCAAGATGCTTCCACATAAGTTACAGCGTTTCTGGCCAAGTGGTTATTGAGAAGAAGATTAAATGATTTTTCTTATGCATTTCTTTGTAAAACTTTGATTCCCCATTGTGGCCCCGCCCTATACCCAGGGGGTCATGATTTAAACAATTTATAATCTATACTACCTCTGGATGCTTCCTTATAAGTTTCAGCTTTTCTGGTCCAGTGGTTCTTGAAAAAAAGATTTTTCCTTTATATTTCTCTGTAAAACTTTAATTCCCCATTGTCTCCCCGTCCTACTCCCAGGGGTCATGATTTAAACAATTTAGAGTATACATTACCTCAGGTTTCTTGCACATAAATTTCAGTTTTTTTGCCCAGTAGTTCTTAAGAAGAAAATTTGTAAAGTTTGTTCCTATATATTTCTATGTAAAACTTTCATTCCCTATTTTGGCCCCGCCCTATCCCCGGGGGTCATGATTTGAACAACTTAGAATCTACACTATCCCAAGATGCTTCCACATAAGTTACAGCGTTTCTGGCCAAGTGGTTATTGAGAAGAAGATTAAATGATTTTTCTTATGCATTTCTTTGTAAAACTTTGATTCCCCATTGTGGCCCCGCCCTATACCCAGGGGTCATGATTTAAACAATTTATAATCTATACTACCTCTGGATGCTTCCTTATAAGTTTCAGCTTTTCTGGCCCAGTGGTTATTTAGAAGATTTCAATGATTTTTCCTATAAATTCTCTGTAAAACGTTGATTCCCCATTGTGGCCCCGCCCAACCACCGGGGGTCATGATTTGAACAATTTAGAATATACACTAACCCAGGATGCTTTCATAAGTTTCAGGTTTTTGGTCCAGCGGTTGTTGAGAAGATTCTCAAAGACTTTTGTTTATATTTCTATGTAAAAATTTGATTCACCATTGTGGCCCCGCCCTATCCCCAGGGTCATGATTTGAACAATTTATAATCTATACTACCTCTGGATGCTTCCACATAAGTTTAGGCTTTTCTGGCCCAGTGGTTCTTTGTACGACGATTTTAAAATATTTTTCCTATATATTTCTATGTAAAACTTTCATTCCCTATTTTGACCCCGCTCTATCCCTGGAGGTCATGATTTGAAGAATTTAGAATCCACACTACCCCAGGATGCTTCAACATAAGTTTCAGCTTTTTTGCCCAGTGGTTCTTGAGAAGAAGATTTGTAAAGTTTGTTCCTATATATTTGTATGTAAAACTTTGATTCCCCATTGTGGCCTCACCCTACCTCCGGGGGTCATGATTTGAATATATTAGAATGTACACAACCCCAGAATGCTTCCACATAAGTTTCAGCTTTTCTGGCACAGTGGTTCGTGAGATTTTTAAAGATTTTTCCTGTATATTTCTTTGTAAAACTGATTCCTAATTGTGGCCCCGCCTTATCCCCGGGGATCATAATTTGAACAATTTAGAATATACACTACCCCACGATGCTCCACATAAGTTTGAGCTTTTCTGGCCAAATGGTTCTTGAGAAGAAGATTTTCCCTTTATATTTCTATGTAAAATTTTGATTCCCAATTGTGGTCCCGCCCTATCCCCGGGGGTAATTATTTGAACAATTGAGAGCATGCACTACCTCAGGATGCTTGCACATAAATTTCAGCTTTTTTTGCCCAGTTCTTAAGAAGATTTTTAAAAAAATTTCCTACATATTTCTATGTAAAACTTTCATTCCCTTTTTTGACCCCGCCCTATCCCCAGGGGTCATTATTTGAACATATTCGAATCAACACTACCCCAGGATGCCTCCACATAATTTACAGCTTTTCTGGCCCAGTGATTTTTTAGAAGAATGATTTTTCCTATATATTTCTCTGTAAAACTTTGATTCCCAATTGTGGTCCCGCCCAACCCCCGGGGGTCATGATTTGAACAATTTAGAATATACACTATCCCAGGATGCTGCCACATAAGTTACAGCTTTTCTTGTCCAGTGGTTGTTGAGAAGAAAAGTTTTTTCCTTAAATTTTTATGTAAAACTTTGATTCACCATTTTGGCCCACCCTTCCCCCGGGGGCCATGATTTAATTTAGATCTTACACTACCCCAGAATGCTTCTACATAAGGTACATCCTTTCTGGCCCAGTGGTTCTTGAGAAGAAGATTTTTAATGACCCTACTATATCTCTATCTTTTCTTGATCATCTCCCCTTGTTAGGTGACTTGGTCTTTCATTTTAAAGCCGCTTGGTCCAATTCTAATCGCTAAAAAATATATTCGTTTTTCTTCTTGAAAAATAATTGTCCATAAATTATTTCAACTTTTGTCAAATTATATCCCCAAAATCTTTTTCTTTTTAAAGATATCAAAATTCAAAAGTTAAAAAAATAATTTTTATTAGGTCACACAAAAAAACAGAAGTCTCTGTCGAGACTGTAGCTCTACTGGTTTATACTTAAAGCAAAGGAAGAGAAAAGTAGCTGTTGTGACTTGAGACTTCAAAACAGCAATCAATAGAAAAATGATCCTTGCCATCCATCAAAATAAAAACGGATGCACAGAATTATGTATCTTAGTGTAGTCTACTTGTGTGCCAAGTTATATTGAAATCCGACCAAAACTGTAGGAGGAGTAGCATTTTGAAAGTATTTCACAAAAATTTCTATTTTTAGTAACCATGGCAAAACCGTTCATCGAAATCAAAAACCGATGCATAGAATTATGTATCTTAGTGTAGTCTACATGTGTGCCAAGTAATATTAAAATCGGACCAAAACTGTAGGAGGAGTAGCATTTTGAAAGAATTTCACAGAAATTTCTATTTTTTGTAACCATGGCAACACTGTTCATCGAAATCAAAAACTGATGCCAAGAATTATGTATC
The DNA here is from genome assembly GCF_032062105.1 of Saccostrea cuccullata. Taxonomy (NCBI): domain Eukaryota; kingdom Metazoa; phylum Mollusca; class Bivalvia; order Ostreida; family Ostreidae; genus Saccostrea; species Saccostrea cuccullata. The sequence continues at coordinate 16,882 of NW_026921733.1, read as the reverse complement.
TTAGTGAAGTCTACTTGTGTGCCCGAATATACTGAAATCGGAACAAAACTGTTGGAGGAGTAGCATTTTGAAAGAATTTCACAGAAATTTCTATTTTTAGTAACCATGGCAACACCGTTCAATGAAATCAAAGACCGATGCACAGAAGTATGTATTTTAGTGTAGTCTACTTGTCAGCCAAGTTATACTGGAATCGGACCAAAACTGTAGGAGGAGTAGCATTTTGAAAATATTTCACAGAAATTTCTATTTTTAGTAACCATGACAACACCGTTCAATGAAATCAAAAACTGATGCACAGAAGTATGTATTTTAGTGTAGTCTACTTGTCAGCCAAATTATACTGGAATCGGACCAAAACTGTTGGAGGAGTAGCATTTTGAAAGAATTTCACAGAAATTTCTATTTTTAGTAACCGTGGCAACACCGTTCATCGAAATCAAAAACCTATGTATCTTAGTGTAGTCTACTTGTGTGCCAAGTTATATTGAAATCGAACCAAAACTGTAGGAGGAGTAGCATTTTGAAAAATTGTTTACAGACAGACAGACAGACAGACAGACGGACGGACGGACGACGGACGCATTACTATCGCATAAGATCTTCTGGTCTCTGACCAGTAGAGCTAAAAATCCTTTGTTCACATTGCGTGAAATCACCTTCGAAAAATTAAAATTTATCGCTTACATGTACAGTATAACTCAGGAAGAGCAAACCCGAGCATTTTTCCACAACAAAGTGTACACGGGCAATATTCTAGCCCTCTATACTAAACTCTCTTTTTAAAAAATCTTTAAAAATATCTGATTTTCCTTTATTCTGTAAATATGCATATTAATATAAAAATTACTATGAATTATATTTAGTTCAGTTCTTAATTTTTAAATGATATATCATGACTTGGGATTCTACTCACTCGGAGTTCCTCGGATGACTCGTACCTCGCACATGAATGGAGCGTAGCGGAGTCAGCCGAGGATTGCCGATTGGATTCTACTAATGGAAAAAAAATACTCGGGTTTGAATTCTCTTCATAATTAGATATAACCGATAAAAATATTTTTTTTCAAAGGTGACTTCAAAACAAATAAGCAAATAATTCATTATGAATATAATACACATCCAAATAGGACAGCACTGGTGTAATTGCTTTTTGATATAATAAATAATACTTTTTATCTCTATTTCGAAGAAAAATAGGATTTTTAAGGGAATTTTATCATATTTTCCCCATTAATTTATTCATTCTATAATCCACCTATTTAAATGCCTTTCCTTGATAAATCTATTTATTATATGTTCTAAAATCAAGATATTAAAGTGCATTCTCCTGTAAGACCCCTATTTGTTACTTGCTCAATTCCATATTTCTGAAGAAAATACATAATATTTCTCACAAATCTATTCATTATTTTCTGTCTTGAAATGTACAGAATGCAGGTAAATCAAAGAGGGGACCTAATAAGTCTAATTACTGTAAATTCTAATTAACTATCTAAACATCCTATTGTTATTTGCAAGCGGGAATATGTGGAATTGAAATTTTAAAAAGTGGGAATATATAGAAGAATAGGTCATGATTTGAACAAACTTGAATATATACTTACTGGGGATGCTTCCATTAAAATATGACCAATGATGGCTTTGTTGTTCTTGAGAAGATTTTAAAAGATTGTACCATTATATTCCTATGTAAAACTTTGGTCGTCCATTGTGGCGCCACCCTTCCCCCGGGGGTCATGATTTGAATAAACTTGAATCTACACTACCTGAGAATACTTTTATATTAAAATGATAAATTATGGCTAAGTTGTTCTTGAGAAGATTTTTGAAGATTTTTATAATATATTCCTATGTAAAACTTTGGTCGTCCATTGTGGCCCCACCCTTCCCCTTGGGGTCATGAGTTGAATAAACTTGAATCTACACTACCTGAGGATGCTTCCACATAAATTTCATCTTCCCTACCTAGTGGTTCTTGAGGAGAAAATTTTTAAAACAAGTTACCAAATTTTCACTTTTTCTTAATAATCTCCCTTGGAATAAAGCTACAAATTTGATTTCCCTTCACCCAAGGATGAATTGTGGCAAGTTTGGTTGAAATTGGCCCTGTCTTTCTGGAAAGCAAGTCAAAAATGTGAAAAGTTTACAGACGTACGGGCAGACAGACAGATGGACTACAGACAAATTGTGATCAGAATAGCTCACTTGAGCTTTCAGCTCAGGTGAGTTAAAAAAAGAGTCAAAAATTTATTAGAAGCATACATGGAAATAAAATAAATCTGCAATGGAATACGGATATTTGAATGGGGAAAAATGTATGCAAGATTAAATCCCATTTTGAAGCACAATCATCAAGTTTCATAAGAAAATACGGTTGCTGTGCCTAAAACAGTTATTAACTAGAAATAAGTTCATAGGACATGAATGCCCCGCCAAGGGCATATTAGTATTTGCAACATGAAAATTTGTATTAGTGTTTTAAATTCGATCAAAATATTTTTAATAGTGATGTTGTTGAATTGCTTATATAATTATATATATCAGCGTATGAAGATTGATACTAATTTCAGAAAAGTAAGGTCAATGTCAAAGGAAAGGCCAAGGTAAAAAATGTTGATGCAGTTAAAAAGTTTACATCAGTATGTATCAGGATATGAAGTTTGACATAAATTTATAGTAATTGTGAGGTCAAAGTCAAAGGAAAGGCCAAGGTAAAAAATGTTGATGTAGTTGAAAAGCTCCAATTAGTTTGTATCAGCATGTGTAGTTAAAAGAATATTAGGAATGATTTCTTTAAATCTGACACAATTTGACGTTTGACACTAATTTAGGAATAATGAGGTGAATCCAAAGGAAAGACCAATGTCAAAAATGTTGGTGAAGTTGAATAGTTTCATCAGTGTGTATCAATATATGAAGTTAGATAAAACGAGAGGTACTGTGAGCTCACTAAATGATACCCCCGTCTTCCATATGAATATAAAAAGTAAAATAGGAGGTGCACAATGACAATATGTAGTTAAGATTCAGTGAAAGTCTTATCAAATTTCATTCAGTGGTATGAGATGAATTGTGGATAAGAGATGGTACCCCATAGCGTAACAGACGGACGGACGGACGGACATCTCGATAACTATATACCCCCCCTCCGGCTTGAAAAATATCTTATATGATTTCTCTTTTAAAAAACTGAGCTAATCACTAATTTAAGAAAAGTTAAGTCATGGTCAAAGTAAAGGTCAAGGTAAAAAAAAATGTTGATGCAGTTGAATAGCTCTCATTTGAATGTATAAAAATATTTTGAATGGTTTCTTTATAACTTAACTAAACATTGATTTAAGAAAAGTGTAGTCAAGGTCAAAGGAAAGGTCACGGTAAATAATGTTGATGCAGTGGAATAGCTCTTATCAGTAGTTCTCAGTATATGCAGTTTGATAAAAATATCTTGGATGGTTTCTTTAAAACTGCGATAAACACTAACTTACTCCCCGTTCACACATGACGCCGCTTCTACTACGATCAAAGCGTGGCCGAAAACGTGGTCGATCGTGACAAATCGCAGGAGAAACGTAATGGAGTCTTAACTAGAGCCGAGCTCGTTGCAAAGCAACGAGTAGGTCTTCCGTCGAAGCTGCGGACAGGGAGAAATGACCTTGGGTCAAGGTCATGCCACGTTCTAATGTTAAAGCAATCTTTTAAGGGTAGATCTCATTTTATTTATGTTTTACTATTAAAAAAGATAGTAAAGGAATGTTTGCAACCTTGACCTTGTTAAAATGACCTTACGTCACACCATAACACACGCTGGTGAAAAGCAAAGCCAATTTGTGTGCTATCGTATTGACGAATTCTTAAGCTATACTTTTTTCGATAGGCCTTTTCAAAGCTAATACGTATATACATGTGTAAATCTAGGTATGAAAGCGTTATCCTTTCTTTATCAAAAGTCATGGTCAATTTTAGGCAATGTTTAAATTTTGGAAAAGCCTGTTAAACTTCAAGGTCAAAGGGTCAAAAATCATAATGAATTTTCAAAGGCGTTGACACTGGTAATACATTACATGTTTATAAAATGAAAGCTTTCAATAGTTGTGGTCAATTTAAAGTAATGTTATTTTTTAAGTAGGTCAAGTAAATTGAGAAATACGAATAATTAAAAAAAAAAGAAAATATTAGAAAAAATTGCGCTGAAGCTATAGTCAATATCCGTGTTTTTCAACTGCTTGAATCTAAAAATATTATTTACCGTGTGTCTCTAGCACATTCCTTAAAATTTTCTACAGTTAAACATTCCTTACAATCGTTTTTAATAGTACTAGTCCTTCTGAGCCTGAATTTGAGATAATGCTGTATGTGTAGCACTGTAGCTCTCTGGTGATCCATCTCAAAATTTTAAGAACAGCTAGCGAGCTACAGATCTGCAGCTAGACAATTGTCATAAAGTTAATTTTACAAATTCATTTGAAATGTAACAGAATTGAATTTTATGAAAAGAATTATTTCTAATGCTTATTTTTAACATATGCTAAAATTATTTACCTATCAAGTTAAGTTAAGACAGTAAAAAGGAATTTGTCACTCAGTATTTATCTAAGGAATAAGTGTCAATCCTCAACCTCAAAGAGCGTTCTACTTGTATGATAATTGCGTATGTGTGATAAAACTGCCGTGGACTATCCCGGACGTGAACATTAGATGCATTGGACATTCCGTATCAAGAAAATATAGCTTTACTCTGGACTATTCCGAGTTACCAAAACATTTGTGTGTATGTCCATGTGTGAGCGTTTCAACCTGTCTTTGTTTTATTTGACTTGACTTGATTTATTTTTCAAAATACAAACTTTAACTTTTTATTGCTTGACTTTCGTTTTATAAATCATTTGTGTTACTTTCACCAATTATATTCTATTAACTTTGTTAACGTTGAATTGCTAAAAACAATAGTGTAAAAATCTAGAATGAAAATAATGAATGTAACAAATAAAATTATTAATTGTCGGAAATGCAATGCAAAATTCGGGAAATCAAATGCAGCGAAAACTGGTACCCCCCCCCAAAAAAAAAACAAAAAAACAAAAAACAAAACTACACTGTAGTACATGTAGTACATGTACACACTTCGATGCTCGATTGTATACTCTAATCGGCACAAGTTTTAGAAATTAAAAAGTTTATGAATAAGAAAGTTTAGTGACTCGTACTTATCTTTGCCGACTTTTTAAAAAAATTTATTTGACAACCTGAGAATTAAAAAAAAAGATCGCGTATGATTATTGGTTAATATTATAATAGGTTATGGATTAATCATGGATTTCAACACCAGCCCTGGCCTGCCATTCTCGAGTCTGAAGGAAAGCATTGTATCATTTCAGGGGGGTACGTATCGCAATGAGTGGAAATTTAATAATTTAATCTCTTTTAGTCTAATAAACACGAAAGAATTTAAAGGCTTGGAATATTTGTTTGAAATTACAGGAAGCAATTTTGAATTTGTAAGAAAACTTTCTAATTCTTCATTTTTTTTCTCGTATTCTTAAAGCTCATATATGTTGGGTGCTCTTCTGTGTAAAACAGCATGTACTTAGTTAATATCAAGTACATGCACATAAAATCGTGTCATTGTGATATTCTAGCTTTTTATTTGATGAAATAAAAGAAATTTATAATTTAATTTTCGATTTTCATGAGAATTGAAAACGTCACTTCCACTTACAATTTACTGTGTGCATTTCTCATGTTTGTTTGTAATTGCTATTATAAACAACATCACAATTTTTCCTGAAATGATTTAAGCAACTAGAATAACTTGATATAGGCCCGTATACATGTAACGATTGCAATTACTTCAAAGTCGAGAGGGAGACGATGGCGCCTAAATATGTGTACCTTTCCAATAATAGAATCATCCGTTCAAATTAAAAACAATTAAGTTGCAGTTGTGATATCCCGATTCTTTAAATAACGAAACTATAATGTACTTCACAAGTGTAGAATTCAACATTAATTTATGTACATGTGCAATTACAATCACAATCAAAATTGGCAGAGTTATCGATAGGTCATCCTGCGTCACCTATCAATGTAACCGATGGACTCATCTGTACCTGAGTAAAATCGCAACGCCTTTTATTCATTCGTCAAAGAATAGAATCAGACATTTTATCTTTTAATACTCATACATGTTCAAGAAAACCTTTATATTTGTGTCTAGAAATATTCTTACGATTTACGCAAATATTATGTCAAATTCTTGATTTTAAACTGAGTAAATCGATGACTAGCATCGTTTTAGATAACTCTGGGACTCGCGTAAAAATCAAAGAGCGGTAATGTTGACCTCCGGAATGTATATAGGTCAATGCGCGATCGATAAACGGGTTGCACAATTGTAAACAAAAACAGTCAAAGTCCGAGGAAAATTCACGATGCATGATTTAAATGACAGTGAATTATTTTAAGCTTGATTTTTTTTATTATAAATAATGCTACATTGAGTATCAATCGAATGAAAGATGATAAGTATTTTTCCTATCTCCCGTCTTGTAATTTAAACTAAATACAAGGAGAAAGTTGTCTCTGAATAATCTGTATGACATCCAGCTAGAGAATACGTTAAAAACTTTATTTCAACAAAGTTTAACATTCAATTTAGTTAAGTATGTTATTCTTATCCAGTTTATTTCAGTTCTAGTACGTGTTATTCGCGTACGCATAAAGAATTCTTTACTTGCTGTATAAAATTAATCAGTTACCTGTACATGGATTATAAAGTTTGCTGCTCATTTAATAACACAAGATTCGAACAAATAACGTTTTCATGAGATCAATAAGATGTTAAAGACCCATTGCAAATCGATAACCATATCGAAATATTTACCGTTTTTGAGTTATAATGCAAAAACTTTCAAGCTCCCTTGACCCCTAATTTGAGGGGCCAGCCCCTTTTTAATGATGTCAATTGATAGATCTTAAAATTATGCACAATATTTGTGAAACATGTCTTAACAAATTATTTTTAGTTTAAAAGATACACAAGGAAATATATGTAAAATTTGGCGCTTTTAGGCATTCTCATTTTTGACCCCTATCTAACACCGTTTTGAGCGCATAAATCGAAAAAGAAAAACCGATGTGCACAACTTCAATTCTTCTAGTATTTAAATGCAGTAGACATTCTGCTCCAGCTTTTGTCGTTTCTGAGCCTTTGTCTGGAAACGAACAGTACCAAATTTTCATGTAAAGGGAAATAACTCGAAAGCGGAAGGGAATTTTTGAAATGTATGAAAACATTTTAATTGAGTTTTGTAACGTCCAAAAACTCTGAAAATTTGAGCGAAATCCGTTAAGAAATGAGCGAGTTACGAGGTCTCAAAGTTGGCGTCTAGGAAAAAAAAAAGAACTAGAGCAAAGCTCGTTGCAAAGCAACGAGTGGGTCTTCCTTCCTAGCGATAAGCAAAAGATTAAATGTTTCTGTCTAGATTGTCAACTTTGCTAACATTCTCTTTTTCGATTTGTCTCAAAAACCCTTATTTGAATTCTTTAATTTGGTGTGAGCATGAGGTCTAAAGGGTACTCTCTCTAACAGCATTCTTGAAATCGTATCCACAACAGTTTAACTTCCAATATTATGACTTTTGATATCGGATATATCATGTTTGTTGCAATTATGTTTGTGAAACGTGTCATACTACAGAAACATAAGTGTTTTGCTACATTACCATCTTAAAAATGGCTTTAAAATCATTTAATATACAATATAACTAGGTAAATAAAATAAACAAATTATATAATAATTCAAAAAATCCAAATGTATTTATAATAATGATGAACAATCTTCATTAGTTGCAATCAGTAAGTAGAACAATACTTTTATAATAAACGCACAGAAATGTGTTGTGTATGTTTCGAATTTGAAGCTTTCCACTAGCAACTGGTGGTACCTCAATAGGAGTGTAAAATTCTCTGAAAGGTATATTGTGAACATATTACATATGGCTGTGTATTTTTTTTTTAGCGGCTTTGGCAGAATGCAGCAATCACTAAATCAAGTACAAAGCTAAAAGTCTTGTACATAAACATAAATAAGAATATCTACGCTTACTTATTCAAAAGTCAATTTCCACCAAATATTGTACAAGCTAAATATAATACATTTACAGCATTAAAGAAACAAATCTCTTTGAAGGTATTACCCTGCATAAGAACAATTTGAATCCCCTACACTAAGGATGCTCTGTGCCAAGTTTCACTTTGGTTCTGGAAAATGATATTGTGAAATTTTAGACAATGATGATAATGGATAAAATTATGTTTTAAAAAAATTTACTGGTTCCTTTAGCTCAGATGGGCTAATAAGTATGCAACAGGCACAGTTTTGGAGTTGACATTGAAATGCGACTGGACATCTCTTCAATCTTGTTTTAGAAAACTACATGTACATGCCCTATGTACTGAATTCCTTGGAATCATACACATGTTTATGCCTTTAATTAGTTGTGTGTGCCAAAATAACAATTTTTTTTAAAATTATACTGTAAAAAATACACATACATGTATTACAAGATCTTATATTCCTGCTGAAGACAGAGGATCTATCTTAATCATTAGAATAAGTAAGTCTAAACTTTGAAAGGGAAGACCTTAATAAAGAGGTCAACATGCTACACAAACAAAATATTATTATATTTAAAAATAACATTTATTCCAATGTAATTACTGGTACATGTATTTCTGTTACAAAAACTATTTCACTTGAAAAACTGAGAGCAATTGATATGTTCATATTTGTGGATTTATGTTGTCAAATTAAAATTTAAAAATGATACACAGTGTGTTTAAAAATTGTCTTCACAAACCAAAACTTGACTTATTTTCACTATGCTGTTTATTCCATGTCACATCCAAACAGATGATCTTCTGGCAAATCATGGTCATGCTTGGTATCAAAATTCAATATTCAGATGAGTCACACCTATCCAAAAGAAATTGAAATTTTTTAATTTATAATTCTTTTACTAATAAAAAGTGCAATTCATGAGATTATAAATTAGATTATCAAATTGAGAGATAAGATATTGTCACATTTTCTGTGTATAATTTGTAAATTTTAATGTACTCTTTCATCAATTAAAAGAAGTTTACACCAATTAAGGCAGTCATTTATGCTATCCCCTAATAAGACAACATACAAGTGCAAAGTAATCATGCACTAGTGGGTTTAGGATAATGTGCTAGAGTATTTATGACAACATACTAGCACGAGGTGACAATGTGCTAGCATGTACGTCAGTGATAATATGCCAGCACACTGAATCCAACATGCAGTGAAGCTAACACTCAACAGATTGTTTAGAGTTGTGTTTGCATGATATTTTGTTTTGTGTAAACACAGCAGCGTGTTGTTTAAAGCTGCATTGGAGTGGCAGTCTGTTGAAATTAACATGCTAACACACTGCAACTTCACACCATTGGAACACCATAATTTTAAAACTCGCAAACCAATATCTTATGATTACTAACTAGGTAATTGCAACTGTAAATGCTGAATTCATGGTGACAATAATACCGGTAATTCACTGTATATCTGAGAACTGATCAATTATAATAAGGCGTGTCCAGATAGGGCCACTTGCTAAAGCTCAATAGCACTTTCATAAAAGCGTGCCATCTTACCGACACAAAAGACGCCATTAGGCTATCACACAGCTCGCCATCACAACACTGATAAACACTTTCGCACTAACACAAGTTCGCACCACACGCTGTCACACTAACACACAACACACTGTCACGCTAATACAATTTCACACAACAAAATATCAGGCTAACACGAGTTCACACAACACACTATCATGCTAACACAAATTCACAAACATGCTGTCTCGCTAACACAAGTTCACACAACACGCTGTCTTGCTAACACAAGTTTTACACAACACGCAGTCTCGCTAATATGAGTTCATACAACACACTGTCTAGCTAACACAAGTACACGCAACACACTGTCACGCTTAGATGAATTCACACAACACACTGTCACGCTAACATGAGTTTACACAACACGCAGTCTCACTAACACGAGTTTACACAATACACTGTCACGCTAACACGAGTTTACACAATACACTGTCACGCTAACACAAAGTCACAAAACAGGCTGTCTCACTATTCACTAACACAAGTTTGCACCAAATGCTGTTGCGATAACACACTGTCATCCTCATACCATTTCACACATCACACTGTCATTCTAATACCATTTCACACAACACACTGTCAGGCTAACACGAGTTCACACAACACACTGTCACGCTAACACGAATTCACAAAACAGGCTGTCTCACTATTCACTAACACAAGTTCGCACCAAACGCTGTTGCGATAACACACTGTCATCCTAATACCATTTCACACAACACACTGTCATCCTAATACCATTTCACACAACACACTGTCAGGCTAACACGAGTTCACACAACACACTGTCACGCTAACACAAATTCAAAAAACATGCAATATCGCTAACACGAGTTCACATAACACGCAGTCTGGCTAACACGAGTTCACACAATATGCAATCTTGCTAACATGAGTTCACACAACACACTATCTGTCTAACACCAGTTCACACGACAAATTTTCAGGATAACAAGTTCACACAACACACTGTCACGCTAACACGAATTCACACAACATGCTGTCTCGTTAATAAGAGTTCACACAACACGCTGTCTCGCTAACATGAGTTTACACAACACGCAGTCTCGCTAACATGAGTTTACACAACACGCAGTCTCACTAACACGAGTTTACACAACACGAAGTCTCGCTAATTCGAGTTCAATCAACACTCTGTCTAGCTAACACGAGTTTACACAACACACTGTCACACTTACACTTTATACACGATTTCACACAACACGCTGTCCCGCTAACATGAGTTTACGCAACACATCGTCAAGCTAACAAGAATTCACACAACCCACTGTCAGGCTAACACAATTAAGTTCACAAAACACACTGCCTTGCTAACACAAATTCATACAACACACTGTCTCGCTAACACAAGTTCACACAACACACTCACATTGCTGAGTTTAAAGTAAAGGTCTACCCTAATTTGAAGAGGTTTAACACTAACATATCTCTATATTAGTAAAGAGCTTCAAATTTAAGACAAAAACATTTATGCAGTAATGTTCCTTAACATGCCTCTGGCATATAAAATGAATGAGACCTTAAAAACCTCACAGTACATGTTTACTTAGCTAAGTAAAGGTCTAAATTGATGCTATTCAACAATATATATCAACATCTCTAAGTATGTGAATGAGTGAAATTCTCAAATAAATATTATAAATCAAAGTATCAATAAGAAGCTGAACCTTACGTCGCAGGTTCCAATCCCATTGCTAAATGCTTTAGACAGGTTACTCCTATGAGACTGCATAAACCACGATTCTGTGTCACGGTAGGTGTTAGCACAAAATGGATCTCATACTTCTTAAAGGCAATAAGTGCTGAGTACAAGTCTATATTTGCAGCTAATACCATCCCAAGTGGTGGCACCATGAAATGACTGAAAAATGTATGATTAAGGCAAATAAACAAACATTAAACCATTACAGCAGTCTTATCAAACAAAAAAGCAAACTTTCTATTATTACAATTTTTTTAAACAAATTTCTTTTGCAATTTAACTGAGCAATATTTGTCCTTTTTTGTCAGTAAAGTATGATATTAAATAATTAAGACTTTTTGAGAACATCTATTTATAGCGAGTCCAGACAGCAGCACAAATTCCTGCCCATGATGCGAGCTCTTATGATAAGACCTTGGCAAAAGAAGATTGTGACTTGCAAATTGCTCCACACAATTTTTCCGCAGTGTACTTTGGACCCACGGTGCTTAGCTTCTTTAACATGTTTAAGCTACATTCAAAATTCATTTCTATTTAATTTGAATTAGCTATCCTTACTCATGTTCACATTGAGCTAATGGGAAGTAATTTAATGAGCAGTGAATTCATTCGAATTAAACATTTGAATAAACTCTCAGTGTGAACACTGAGCATGGATGCACCAAATGTCAAATGCGGCTTGACAAGCACAATCTAAATTAAAACTAAATAAGTATCTGCCCTTACCCTTACAGTCACACTGTCAATATATAATTAGTTGAATATATTCTGTAACATTAAGTGCAGTTTGAATTATAGAGTATGATCACTATGATAGATAGTAGGACTGTTGAAATTACATCCTCAAATTAAAAAAAAATAAAATATAAAGCTGTGGGGATTTACAAGGTAAACAGAGAGCGTCTGAACTGTAAAACAGATAATATATCGGTGTGTCTGTGTATTTCTAATAACATATGTCACTGTCATGTAATCAGTAGTGTAAATTTTAAGTAATAAAAATATTCTAACCTTCATTCCAATGGTCCAAGCCAATCATACATTAAAATGTCGCCGTCAGCTCTTTCATCACTCGATACAATTATCACTGGGGAATCCGAAGCAGAGTCAAGAGTGTTCATCCTTGTTAATGTGACAGTCAGAATTTCCTCGTAAACAATTCACACAAGATTCTTAGAATATATGAATCGGAATAATTCTGCTTAGAATAATGTTCCAGAGAAGTGACAAAGTACTTCGTATCTGCAGATTAAATGAGTGTACATGTCTACAAACAGATTCTTTGTGAGAAAATGTTCAACTTCACAAATCATTCTATTTTCAGTTTGTAAACCATGGCAAACATGTGTCCGACGTCGACTCGAAGGGGCACACTAAAAACGGGATATACTAGAGACCTGATATTTACCTGACGTTTTAATTTTTAATTAAATGGTAATATTGAGTATTTTAAATTACTTATGTACAGACTTTATGACTTCGAGGCATATGCTATACAAATATTCAATTGTTTGGAACATTTACAGACAAATTTGAATCAGGTCAAATCAGTGTTTAGTACATCGCGTCTTTAGTACCTTCCTATTTCCCACAATGCCGCGCGTTGTTTACAAACAAGCGCGAAAAAATCCTCTAAACTAGGTACTAATTATTGTTGTGTACATCATCACATTTTAAAATTATTTGAATAAAAAGAAAACAAAGAAACACCGAATCAAAACTATATCTTTTAGATGCATCAACTAAAAATGTGCACATGTATGCAGTAAAGGCTTGGCTGGCTATAGTAGACAACTTGTTCCTGAAAGGTTTCTCACATACATGTACTTGTTTTATAAAAAAATCAATTAAATATAGCTGGAAGTTTATTTCTTTTTATATCAAATGACAAGATTTTATAAGTTCGAAATTATTTCAGTCAAACTTTTTCATAATATACCAATATTTTTAGCTATCAGAAAAAAGCGTGTATGATCTATTAACCCCTAATTATAGGGGCCAGCCCCTTTTCATTAATCAAATATGAAAGCTCTCGTAATTACCCACAACTTTTGTTATATATTTCTAACCAAATTATTCTCGGTTTAAAAGTTATTACACAAAAAGTAGCAAAAATTCAAAGAAAAAAAATTACTAAAATTTGCCGTTTTATAGCTTCCAAACTTAAGGAAATCAGCTTATAATTTTATCGTTCTGCACATCTACAATGTATTGGCTACAAGTTCTCCAACTTTCGTGTAAATATCTTACGTCGTTCTTGAGATTTTTAGTGGAAACGAGACATCAAAATTATCAATTAAAGGGCAATAACTCACAATTAAAGGCATGCATCAAAAAATTGAAAACAGGTGTAAATAGGTTTAATTACAAGGTATCTAACCTGAAAGTTTCATAAAAATCAGTCCAAAGGTCTTTGAGAAATCGCCTGTCAAAAATCGAGCGGGAAAAAAAAAATAAAATAATAATAAGAAACAGTAGAATAACAGTAGGGTCTTCCGAAGGAAGCGGAAGACCCTAATAATAGGAATAATCTTAACCATCAGAATCAGTAGAAGGTCTTCCGCCTGAGCGGAAGACCTTAATAAGCGCAGTATGATCGCGGTAGGGTCTTCATGATTGGAGAGCTCTACGCTTTTGCCACACTTATCTTGAACATGATGAAAATAAGTGTAGCGGGATCGTGGCCAACAAGAATCGGGGTTAAGTCGTAAAAAGAGCGCATAGTCTGGTCCTGATTTTTAAAAAGAAGGCTAGAAATAACTTCTAACGGCAAATAATTATTATTTGGTCCAGCATAGTTATTTAACCTATTTCGAGTATGCTGAATCCGAAAAAATATGCTGGCCTTCATGAAAATGGCGTTAAATAGGTCAAAATGGCGATTCAAAATGGCGGACATCCAAATTTTCAAATTTTCTCTTAATGTCGTTCAAAATGGAGAAAAAATGAGTGAATATCTCACTGAGTGTGATAAAACTATTTAAAAAAAATAATAGAATTTTAACGTTATTAGTTTAACTCAGAAAATGTAGTCGTTTCTATACTTAATTCGAATTTTCTCTGATTTTTTGTCTATTGTTTTTATTTTCTTCTTTGTTCAGAGTTCTACATTTGAAAATATCCATACACCGCAGATTTGTATCTTTTTCTCTACAACTCACTATTCTACAACTGAATGATGATGCAACTGTAGGTTAAAAGTCAAAATGGCGATTCAAAATGGCGGATATTCATTTCTTTTACAAATTATTTCTAAAAGCCATGTTAGCTATAACTGACGGTAATATTTTGCATGCTAATCTGTTCTGAAACATTCACCTACTTGTTAAACTAAGATAATACGAAGATTCTGTGAAGAAAATGCAGCATGGTAAACAAAAGAAAGTTGTTAATTGCATTCCTGCTGTTTTCCATAAACGACATCAATCAACCAGACTTGATAATGAGTTATTGGGACCCGACACTCTAAACCACATTGAATGAATTAGGATGATATTGTTATGATTAAAATAATAGTTATAATGGTAGTAGTAGAGTGTTTCGGCGACAGATATGCCTCATCAGGGGCCCCAATAACGATATTCCATGTTTATTGTAAACTTGATTTTATCAATAGATCTCCTATGTTTTTATGCTTGCTATACGCAATGATAGGTTCCGATTTGAATAGATCTTTGCATATTGGGTCTGCTTCCAAAATATTCCAGTACTTTAAAATCCGCTTTTTTAGTCCTTTGATGCGAGGGTTAAATTTTGTAACCATGACCTGTGGATGGCTAGGCTTGTGTTTTCTCTATTTCTTAAAAAGAGTTGTCTTTCCTTCTGTGTTGTTTCTTCAACTATTGGGTTGATTTCTTCCTCAGAATAGCGTCTCTTTGAAAGATGTCCCTTGAAATCCTGTAGAATTGTTTTAAGAACTGAAGGGTCGTTAGTATTTCTGGAGTGTCTTATACATTCTCCTTTGATAAAACCTTTAAATACAGAGGCGTTGTGTGTACTGTTTCTATGAAGGTATTGAAAATTATTAGTTGGTTTTATGAAAGATTTGATATCAAGTTTCTGGCAATGATTAAATCGATTGCCTTTGTAAACCGTTGTGTCCAGGAAATTTACGGATGAGTGAGCTATTTCAAATGTGAATTTAAGATGTTTATGACAGCTGTTGCTGATGTCAAAAAATTCTAGAATTTCTTCCTTTGTTCCGTTAAAAATTATGAATCCATCATCCCTAAATCTGCCATGAAACAGAATTTTGTTGACATGTTGAAATTTAGATTCAATAAACTGCGTAATTTCGTACATTCTCATGTCTGAGATTTCCGGGGAAGGTACTGCGCCCATGCTGCAGCCTATGATTTGTTTGTAGAATTTTCCGTTAAATTCAAAGAAATTGTTTTCTAATACGCATCTGAGAAGAAAAATTAAGTCCTCTACATCAGGATACGGGATGTCTGAGTGGCTTTTATCCGCGTTGTTGTAAGTTCTTCAAATTCCATTTGTATACATGCTGGTTACATCGTAAGTGATTAGTAACGCATCCGACGGGAGTTCTAAACATTCGATCTTATTGATAAAATCAGTAGTGTCCTTGATATAGGTTAATTGTTTTTGTACGATGGGGATAAGAAAGTAGTCACAATATGCCCCAATTTTCCTCGTTGGTGTATTGCATTGAGCAATAATTGGCCGCCCAGGTGGTAATCGTCTGATACTGCATAGGTCATTAAGGAGGGCATTTCGGACATTGTCTTGTAGTTTTTGTATTTTAGGGAGCAGATAAAATTGGCCGCATTCGATTGACTGATTTTTGTCTTTCAGAAATCGTAAAGTAATTTTATCTATGGAGCCCCTGGAGTGCATATCAGTTATTCTAGTTAGAATAAGATCTTGCAAGTTTATCAAGTTTGGCTTTTCAACTTGCATATAAGGCTTTGAGAGTAACTGACGCTCTGCTTCAGATATGTACTGATTCCTGTCCATTATAACTATAGTATTGCTTTTGTCCGCTTTTTTTATGACAACATTGGGATTGTTTTTAAGCGAAGAATAGGGTCCTAATAAATCTCTTACAAGTTTGGTTGATTGATGTCGCTAATTTTCACACACGAAATATTACATGCAACACTTAATGACTTCAAGACGCACTTATCAAAGCGAGGTTACTCTACTTCGGAAATTGATCCTATTATCAAGGAAACGGTCAACACAAACCGATCAAAACTCATCATCAAAAAGACTAAAGAACAGTCATTACGTAACCCTACAGTACTGGTTACTAAATTTAACCCTTGCGTTAAAGGACTGAAAAACGAATTCTAAAGTATAATACGCTTTGATATCTCCTAATTACGATGTAATTATCACGGCAATATTTCACACCTTCGTTCATGCTGTTTTGTTTACATTAATCAAGGGCAGCAAGTAACGCATACTTCGAGATTTCCGGTGTTGCGAGAT
>NW_026921732.1:0-10111 GCF_032062105.1 Saccostrea cuccullata | reverse complement strand
GGTGAGGTTTAAATCATTTTTTTTATTGGTATGTCCTGTTTATGAAGATTATCGAAATAAATTTATCAAAAAATATTTCATTAAAAAACCATCCATGTTTAAATTATTACAATTGTTCAACACTGAGAATTATAAGGATATGTGTAAACTTGGTAAATATATTTAAGACCGCAGAACATTAACTGGCAAAATTGGAAATATACAGCTTACGTCATTTAGAAGTATCTGTTACAATCAAAACATTCAGTGATAGACAGCGTAATGGGCGGGTTTATAGTGTATACAATTCGACGCGGACGTTTGGAAAACATCGGATTGAAATTGCAGATCGAAATTCATTTCCAATCCACCTCAGCTACGCTACAATTCGACGCGGACGTGTGGAAAACATCGGATTGAAATTGCAGATCCAAATTCATTTTCAATCCACCTCAGCTAGCTAGAAGGCACATTACTGATTGACCCAAAAGACAGTATATTTTCAATTTTGGTACAGTTTGAATATTTCATTTCTGTGTGGTAAATATATGTTTGTGTTAGGGGAGGGGGGAGGGCTTAACAATTTCAAATAAAGTTGTTCAACATTTTTCAGTGAGAATAAGTATAAAACTCATGCATGCACTCTTATAATCCTAGAAATAAAATCTGTCGTCATGTTACATGTAAGTCATGACCTGACTCGACAATTTTTACCCCCCCCCCCCCCTTTCCCCTCTAGAATCAAATATCTCCTGAAAAATAATCTTTGTCTTCTATGATTTTTCGCGTCCCTAGAATTATATGCTAAAACTCGTATTAATGTGAACTTCAAACAATATGTATTCGGGAGCCGAAATAAGTTGATTTTTGAATCATATATTCACTCTTAGCTTTAAAAACAGATCAGATGGATTGAAAATGAATTTGGATCTGCAATTTCAATCCAATGTTTTCCACACGTCCGCGTCGAATTGTAGCGTAGCTAAGGTGGATTGAAAATGAATTCCGATCTGCAATTTCAATCCAATGTTTTCCAAACGTCCGCGTCGAATTGTACCGCCCATTAAGCTGTCTATCACTGAATGTTTTGATTGTAACAGATAGAAATGACGTAAGCTGTACATTTCCAATTTTGCCAGTTAATATTCCGCGGTCTTACCCGCCCATTACGCTGTCTATCACTGAATGTTTTGATTGTAACAGATAGAAATGACGTAAGCTGTATATTTCCAATTTTGCCAGTTAATGTTCCGCGGTCTTATTACAGTCTGAGGCGAAGAGGTGATCTTGTAATCCGTTAATTGTATGTTTTTCATTACTTTTTTGTTTGTTTGTTATCTATTACTATCATTTTTGTACGTACACATTGTTTTCCTGTAAATTATCCACTTCTGTACTGAAAATGTTTATATTATTTTGTACTGATGAGCTGTAAAGCTTAAAGTTAAAATAAAGAAGACAACATATGTACCTGTATTTGAAATATGTCGGAAATGAAAAGTTGATAATTACCTAAAATTCCGAAAGTGAAATTCGAAAAAATCTAACAGTTATTCCTTAAATACACTGAGTCTTCAATGCCTACATATATATTATTTATTCAATTCCATTGAATTTGATCCTATTAGGGATTGAATACCTTAAAGATAACTTTAACATTCAAAATTTGGTTAACATGTAGTCTGACCAAGAAAAACAATAACTTGAATAACATGTCCTGATTATATAGCAAAGAATTGTTAACATTTTTGTACAAAATATTTATATAGCTCATTTAGAAGTCGGTTATAGAAAGAAACAGCATTGACTACTCTACACTACAATACTGCACTATCATTTGGTAAAATCAGAAAGATCAGACTATCATCACAAAGCTTAGCTACAGAAAGTTGACGCCATAAATATGTCCTAATATGCAAAAACCCGAATATGTCATCTGACAGTTTAGATTTTAGATGAAAGAAAAGTGCAAATCATACTAAAATGCCCAAGAACTCCGGATTAATGAGTAAAGCATATTTTAAAAAATACTGGGAAAAAAACCATCTTTGTTTAAATTCATGCAATATAAATGTGAACCTTTAATGTTAAGGATCTTTGGAAAGTTTCTGTCCCATATGCTTATGATATTCTGTCTTTAATGGTCTTGCAAGTTCCAAACAAAGAGAACAAATGAAGGCATTGTCCCATATAGTTACATAAATATTAATGTACATTTAGACTTAGGGAATGATACCAGTATCTTTAATCAGTCTATCACATTTGAAGAAATAAAGAATGCAATAAATAAATTGAAAAACCAATAAAACCCCAGGTGGTGATGTTTTGTATTACCGGTAGTATATACTAGTATGAAAACAACTATGTCATGACAATATAGTACATCAGCGTTTATGCAATTTTTCATGCATGAAATCGAAAAGTAAGATTTGACACTTTTAATATTCCTTAAGAAGAGTTTTTTCACAAGAAAACAAATGAATTGTTTTACATGTCAAATAAACAACAAATGCAAGATGACATGTTTGTTATGTTGAAACTATATGTACTTCTTATGCTGATGATACGGTCTTTAAAAAACCAAAACAACATTTGACCGAACAAGATAGGCAATGTACATGAAATCCTTCCTAAAATCGCTATTTTAATTTACCATTAAATTGTGAACTAGACTTGTTTGATAATATCATCAACCCATATTTACTTTATTCTTGTGAAGTTTAGGAGTATGAAAATTTATTTAAGACATAATAGAAAAATTGCACTTAAAAATTCTGAAATTTATTTTTAATCTTTAATCAAGTATTCAAAATTGATTGCAAGCTGTATGGAGAAACAAATAGATATCCACTGCCAATAACCATAAAATTAACAAAGTTAATTCAGAGAATTTGCGTCCCCCGCTTTGGAAAAAATTAAATCATGCGCAGTTTGGGGTGAGTTGGGGGGGGGGGTTCCCATCCCCCTTTCTGAATTTGTAGAATTATTAGAAGTATACATTTATACTGAAGCAAATAAAATATATCAATGAATATAAAGATTTGATTACTTATTTTTTATTATGTGTGTTGAAAAAAATTCTTTTTATGAGGAATATTTATCACACTGTAGTGGTGATTTTATGAGTTTGTACAAGCCAAACCTCATGTCATAATTTTTTATAATTTCATATGCTGAATACTATCATTTAGTAAAAAAAAGGATTTCAGAAAAAAATGGATCGCCCGAGATTTGAACCCGGAATCTCTCACAAGACATATCACTACACCACGGAACCGCTGGGGATAATTCTATGCAAAGATGAAGTCAATTCATGAAAATATTCGCGTTCGATAACTGCCAAATTTTACACAATACATGGTGTCTAATTTGACCTTTATTCAACAATTTTAATAAATGTAATAAGAATATAAAGTCCTGTATATAAAGAACCTGTTTTATACGTAATAACTCTCCTCATGTTCCTGCGCTAAAAATACTAGTAGCAACATGTAATACAATAAATACTAATAAACAATCGGGGCGGTGCACTTTGAGAGGGGCGAGAGAGGTCATTGGGAATTTTTGTATTATGCAAATTTTCGAAGACTTGGCTGGTTTGTCTGTGCATTGGTTGCCGGCGACGTTTACGACGACAATGTCGCCGTTGTTGAAGTTACTGTTGTCATCGGTCTTTGACTAACTAGTCTTGAGGCTAATGTTAACATTACGTCGTCATTTAAAATTTCGTTTATGATTTTTCTAGCTTCGTCCATTTGCATGCGTTGGTATCCGTTGAATGCATTCAAAACACTGACTCGAGTGCCTAATCACCATCGACCCAGGTGACCAACAGATTGTTTCAAAGGCTAGTAGTACTAGTCCCAATCTTTGTGCTTAATACAGGGGTGATATAAATTTGTTTAATTGCTAACATCGATTAGTGTACAGTTGTCTTTCGTGTAAGAACCAGCAGGAGCGGGCTTCTGCATGATACCTGTCATATACATTCTTGAAAGGTTCGCACAACGGGTGATCGCAGAAAAAAAGTTTGACATGTCTCTGTTATAGACAATTTAGGCAATATTTTATTTACAATCAAGCCCCCCCCCCCCCCCCCAGAAGCATAAAAATACATTAGTAGATAAAGGCAGTGTACATCAATAGGTAGATAAAAAAAATATAAAATCAAATTGTATTAAAGTACATTACTAGTAGTAGTATATCTAGTTAGTTATACATTAATCGCAAAATTTGCTTTTATTTTGGTCTTTTAATTTTGTATTTTGTGTAAAGATGGTGGAAAATAATAAAAACTAGAGCAAAGCTCGTTGCAAAGCAACGAGTAGGTCTTCCGTCCGGTTTTGACCGGAAGTGCCGGAATTAACGTAAACAAAAGAAAGCAATGAGCTTAGTAGTCTCCAGTGACTTTATTATTTCAATTTTGCATCAAAACCTTCAAAATAGTTTTTTTGGCTACTTCCGGTTTGACCGGAAATGATGTCGACGGACGGAAAATTAAGAATTTTATTTCCACTGACATATGTTACCCCAAAACATGTCAAAAATGGCCAAAATATCTTTTTTTCACTACTTCCGGTTTGACCGGAAGTGACGTTATTTGACGACTTTTAACAATTTGGGCTTCGTTTCCGGCTGACATCAAAGCCGAAAGACCAGAAAAAATTCAAATTAAACCATTTTTTTTTATTCAAGAGGTTAAATTTTTCGTCAACTTCCGGTATAAACCGGAAGTACTTCAAATCAATGCTTTTTGTTGACAATTGTGAATGTATACATGAGTTCTGTTTGCCTTTAATCACGACGGTTAAATTTTTCAAAAAATCTTGAAATTAAACATCACTTCCTGTGTCGACCGTATTAAAAGACGTAATACATATCTTAAAGAGATGTTTTACCATCCCTGAAAATTTCGTGATTCAGTCTTGAGTGGTTTACAAGAAGATGCGTGGACAAAATAACGATTTTAAAAATGAAAAATGCGACCGGAAGTGATTTTTTCAAAAATGCAAAAAAATGTCTGGATATATTACAAAAATGCATCATTCCTGAAAAAATCATTGAAATCGGTTCAGTAGTTTCGGAAGTCGGAAGACCTTAAAAAATATTGATTTCTTTAAAACTTGGATTTAAATTAAATAGTGTCAATTCATTTAAAATTCAATGTGTTGTATTTACATGTCTTTCTAGAGTTGTCGTTCTTGCTACTGTACGAACGATAACTCTAAATTTTTTCAAGCATCTGAAGCACACCGACCTGTTTTCTAATAAATATTTATAAAACATGCGTAATGAGGATGCGCGCATGTTTGGTTCATGTCGTTTTCTCACTCGTGAAGTTTTCACTTTTATGTTTGTGTAATTTTCACATGAAATCGTGTAAATATTTTGTGATTTGTGCATTTTCCTTAATGTATGTGCAAAATTCAACAAGTTAGTGCATATTTCCTAAACTTTGTGTAAGTTTTTATTACATCGTGTAATTTTTTGTTTGAGGTGTGCAGAAAATAATTTTGAACCAATCGGCGTGCCATACTCGGCTTTCTCCGTAAATCTCCGACAAGCAGAGATTTACGGAAACAGCCAAGCAACTGGTAGACCAAGACGAAGCCTGATCACCTTCTGTTGTCGGGTTCGGAAATCGATTAACAAATTTCGTAACTTCTTGTTCATTTCAAGGTGTCGCATCGGTAATTGTTTTCACTGAATGTAATATAATTCTATATAGAATAAAAATCGGTAAAAATCAGGTATTTGTTTACTAGAAAAAATATTCAAATCTGTGCTTAAAAAAGAAGAAGATGACCGAGTAGTAAACTTGTGTTTGCACGCATAATTAAACGAAAGGCCGGGTCCCTACAAGGGGAGATTTTCAAGAAAAGACAAAAATAGGGTGGGATCATTTAAACATATTTTCCCGAGAACTTATAGCGCCAAAAAAGCTGAAACTTGTGCGGAAAAATCCTTAGGTAGAGGCCCATAGGCCGCGTCGCTCATCTGTGAAACTTTGCCCTTGCTGGTCTTTACCAGTGTTCCCCCCTTTGTTTTACCGATTGTGGTCTAGCTCTACCCCCGGGGGTCATGATTTGAACATTTTAGAATCTACATTACCCCAATATGCTTTCACACAAGTTTCAGATTTTTCTGGCCCAATGGTTCTTGAGCAGAAGATTTGCAAATATTTTCCCACATATATAATTTTTGATGTAAAACTTTGATTCCCATTATGGCCCGCCATACCCCCAGGGGTCATAATTTAAATTAATCTGTGTACATTTTTCCAGTATATTTTTAGCTCTGCTGAGCCAAAGGCTCAAAGAGCTAATGCTATGGCCATTTGTGCGGTGTGCGTTAACTTTTTAGAATATGGGCCATAACTCAAGAACCAATCTGTACCAAATTTGCCACAGGGTATCCTTGGCCCAAGGGCTACCATTTATACTAAAATAAGGGTTTGGACCCTAAAACAAGGGGAGATAATCAGGAAAACAAAACCAAAAGTACTAGTTGCTAAAAAATCATCTTCTCCAGAACCATCAGGCAGATTTTCACCAAACTTACATACAAGAATCAGGATATGTTGAGGATTAAAAATTGTTCAAGGCATGACCCTCGGGCAAAGGGCGTGGCCTCAAGGTCACTTTGAAGTTGACCTAAATTTACAATTAATAAAAATGTTTATATTTTGCTTACTATAAGGGCTAGGATCATCAAATTTTGTAAGTTGATGTATCTTAGGACTTCACATCATGTTAACTCAAAAGTAGGTCACGGTGACTTACTTTTATAATTTTGCGGGCATTTGTTTTCAAATTGATTTGAAGGCATATTTTGGACACTTTAAGGCCTATGATCATGAAACTTAGTCAGTTGATGCATCTTGGGTCCTCGAACAACATCAACCTATAAGTAGGTCACCGTGACCTTCTTTTTGAACTTTATGACTTAACTTTTTAAAACATTAAATCCCATTATTTCAGGCACTGTAAGGATTAAAATCATCAAATCTTGTAAGTTGCTGCATCTTGGGACCCTAAGACATATTTAAGAAAAGTAGGTCACTGTGACCTCTTTTACAATTTTGCAGTCATATGTTTTCAAATTGTTTAAAAGGCATTTTTATTTCCATATCCTTCTTTATTACTTTCAGACCTACAATCATCAAACTTGATCAGGAGATGCATCTTGGGACTCTGAAAATGTGACCAAAATGTAGGTCATGGTGACCTACTTTAGACATTTTATGGCTATATTTATGTATCTTAAGTATTTATTGGCTTAGAATCATCAAACTTTGTGAGTTGATGCATCTTGGGTTTTCGGAGAGTGACGACCAAAAGTTAGGTCACGGTGACCTACTTTTGACATTTTATGGCTATATTTAAGTATCTCCGGTACTTATTGGCTTAGAATCATCAAACTTTGTCAGTTGATGCATCTTGGGTTTTTGGAGAGTGACAACCAAAATTTAGGTCACGGTGACCTACTTTCGTCATCTTATGGCTATATTTAAGTATTTTGGGTATTTTTGGGGTTAGAATCATCAAACTTTGTAAGTTGATGCATCATGGGTTTTAGGAGAGTGACGACCAAAAATTAGGTCATGATGACCTACTTTTGACATTTTATGGCTATATTTAAGTATTTCGTGTACAAATTGGCTGAGAATCATCAAACTTTGTGAGTTGATGCATCTTGGGTTTTTGGAGATTGACGACCAAAAATTAGGTCACGGTGACCTACTTTCGACATTTTATGGCTATACTTAAATATCTCTAATACTTATTGGCTTAGAATCATCAAACTTTGTCAGCTGATGCATCTTGAGTTTTCGGAGAGTGACGACCAAAAATTAGGTCAAAGTGACTTACGTTCGACATTTTATGGCTAAATTTAAGTATTTCCGGTACTTATTGGCTTAGAATCATCAAAACTTTGTCAGTTGATGCATCTTGGGTTTTGGGAGAGTGACGACCAAAAATTAGGTCAAAGTGACCTAGTTTTGACATTTTATGGCTATATTTAAGTATCTTAGGTATTTATTGGCTTAGAATCATCAAACTTAGTCATCAGATGCATCTTTGGACTCTGAAAATTGTCGACTAAAATGTAGGTCATGGTGACCTACTTTCAACATTTTATGGCTATATCTAAGTATCTCTGGTACTTATTGGCTAAGAATCATCAAACTTTGTCAGTTGATGCATCTTGGGTTTTCGGAGAATGTTGATCAAAAAGTAGGTCACAGTGCTTCTTTCGACATTTTATGGCTATATTTAAGTATCTTATGTATTTAATGGCTTAGAATTATCAAACTGTGTAAGTTGATGCATTTTGGGTTTTCCAACGATGTAAATCCAGAAGTAGTTCTTATTAGCCAAGAATCATCAAACTTTGTCAGGTGATACAACTTTGGTCTTAGGATACTTATGGTTAGAGGCTTCAATACAAGTGATAGGTTGTACAATTTATCAGAAGAGCGATTCAAGGCCCTTGGGCCTCTTGTTACATAACTTTCAGTGTTTCTGGCCCAGTGGTTCTTGAGTTTAAATGTTTTTTCCTGTATATTTCTATGTGAAACTATGATTCCCAATTGTGACTCCGCCCTACCCCCTGGGGTCATGATTTGAACAATTTTAAATCTATACTTCCCCAGAATGCTTCGAGGGACCCCCCCCCCCCCCCGGACTCCGCTTTTGCTTTAAGAAGTGCCCCGATATCTCTGATGAAATTCATCTTGATAGAAAAACAGAGCTGCCAATATTCTGAAATGACAAATAGTAAGTCGGGATCTAGGGACCACCTAGGCCCCCTGCCGATGTAGATGTTTTGTAAATGGACATGCATTCTGAGGCAAGTTTCCATTTGTTTACTCTAACACATTGACATGCAAATGATCGGCCTTCTAAAACTTAAACTATGATACATGCAAGCGTTGTCATAATTATGAATATGTATATCATAATACAGCAGAACTCGGTTAGTACGAACACGGATATTGCGAATTTACGGTTATAGCGAAGTCATCTTGGATCCCCAGCTATATAAATTTAATGAATTTCTTATGCGGTTATAACGAATTACTGATATAGCAAAGTAATTTCATGGGTCCAAGTGACTTCTTTATAACCGAGTTTTGCTGTAGTAGAAACTTTAGACTGCCAGTTGTGAAAATACTAGTATTACAAACGTTCAACGAGAAAAACTGAAATCGGAAGAAGATAAAAAGAATTCGTAAGGCGTATTTTAGACGATGATTTCGTACATTTTACGCCAAAATCGATCGCAAGGGTTAGCAGCTCTGGTTAAATAATTTATACTCCCCTTGGGAATGTATTCTGACTTGGAAATGATATCCTTCAGACTTTGCTGTGTTGTCATAAAATTAATGCTGTAACCGGAAAATTAAATTTCTAAAACATTTGTTAGAAACAACGTATTTAAATGTTAATTTAACTTTCTCTCATGTCTTAAAATATAAGGTTTTCAATAAAATGTGGACACTTTAGGATTTAAATCTTACAATTGCAATTCAAATGTTGAGTGTATACATTTGTACAAAAGGTCTTCATAGTTTGCCACATTGACAAATTTCTTCTGTTTCCACTCCCTGACTCAGTAGTTTCCTAAACTTACATAAGAATGAATTGACAAAGAGAGAAATTCCCAGTGTAAACTGAATACAGCAATGCAGGAGTCCTTTGGGATTAATAAGCTTTCCTCCTGAAGAAAATCTAAAGCATTATCTTTATCTGTCACACTGAGATTAATAACCACCTCTGTCTGCAAATGATGTTTGTTTTGAAGTCCATTGTTTTGAAAGTCCAACCAGATTAAATTTACCTGAATGGCAAACTTCAAAATCTCCTTTGAAATTTCCTAGAAGATCCACTTCTTGCAACCAATTCATCAAAGACCTTCACTCTCAACATAATTCGTGAATGTCTACGTAAAAGAAAGGCACAGTAAAGTCAGCTAATTTTTTTTATTTACGTTTTGACATTCTATTTTTTATCATTCAAAAGGCTGGAAAAAGTCACGGGTTAGCAACGTCACGACTTTGGAAGTAGAAAAACTTCAATACCGAGGTGGTTTTGAAGTCGATTACAATTTGGATTAATATACTTCGTAA